>NW_026700239.1:0-93338 GCF_030435755.1 Ochotona princeps | reverse complement strand
TAAATATTGCTGTGAGAGCTAATTCAATCAAGGAAACACTGCATGTTGGTGAAGGGCATATTGAAGAAGAAGCAGCCGAGTGGTTCTTGTGGGAGAACAATTCCATTTGGCTCTCTAATTCACACACCATCAGGCTTCCAAGCAGCTCTCAAGGAAACTCAATTTTCACACTCTATGCTTAATGCCCTTTGAGTCCATTATATAGGAATGAAGCTGGTAGAGCATCGCACACACAAACCAATGCTCCAGATGCGGGTTTCACATGCCACCAACTCCACATTCACAGGACAACTTCAGCGCCAGAGCCTTTTTCAGATAGACTTGCTTGCAAAGGCTCTAGACGCAAATATTGGTGTAAGAGCTAATTCAATCAAGGAAACACTGCATGTTGGTGAAGGGCATATTGAAGAAGAAGCAGCCGAGTGATTCTTGTGGGAGAACAACTCCATTTGGCTCACTAACTTCACACACCATCAGGCTTCCAAGCAGCTCTCAAGGAAACTCACTTTTCACACTCTATGCTTAATGCGCTTTGAGTGCCTAGGACTGAAAGAAGCTTGGTCAGCATCGCACACAAACCAATGCTCCACATGCGGGTTTCACATGCCACCAACTCCACATTCACAGACAACTTCAGCGCCAAAACCGTTTTCAGATAGCCCTCCATGCAAAGGCTCTAGACGCTAATAGTGGTGTGAGAGCTAATTCAATCAAGGAAACACTGCATGTTGGTGAAGGGCATATTGAAGAAGAAGCAGCCGAGTGGTTCTTGTGGGAGAACAACTCCATTTGGCTCACTAACTTCACACACCATCAGGCTTCCAAGCAGCTCTCAAGGAAACTCACTTTTCACACTCTATGCTTAATGCCCTTTGAGTGCATTATCAGGAATGAAGCTGGTAAAAACATCGCACACACAAACCAATGCTCCACATGCGGGTTTCACATGCCACCAACTCCACATTCACAGACAACTTCAGCGCCAAAGCCGTTTTCAGATAGCCCTCAATGCAAAGGCAATAGACGCAAATATTGGTGTGAGAGCTAATTCAATCAAGGAAACACTGCATGTTGGTGAAGGGCATATTGAAGAAGAAGCAGCCGAGTGGTTCTTGTGGGAGAACAACTCCATTTGGCTCACTAACTTCACACACCATCAGGCTTCCAAGCAGCTCTCAAGGAAACTCACTTTTCACAATCTATGCTTAATGCCCTTTGAGTGCATTATCAGGAATGAACCTGGTAGAGCATCGCACACAAACCAATGCTCCACATGCGGGTTTCACATGCCACCAACTCCACATTCACAGACAACTTCTGCGCCAGAGCCTTTTTCAGATAGCCATCCATGCAAAGGCTCTTGACGCAAATATTTGTGTGAGAGCTAATTCAATCAAGGAAACACTGCATGTTGGTGAAGGGCATATTGAAGAAGAAGCAGCCGAGTGGTTCTTGTGGGATAACAACTCCATTTGGCTCACTAACTTCACACACCATCACGCTTCCAAGCAGCTCTCAAGCAAACTCACTTTTCACACTCTATGCTTAATGCGCTTTGAGTGCATTATCTAGGAATGAAGCTGGTAGAACATCGCACACTAACCAATGCTCCACATGCGGGTTTCACATGCCACCAACTCCACATTCACAGACAACTTCTGCGCCAGAGCCTTTTTCAGATAGCCATCCATGCAAAGGCTCTAGACGCAAATATTTGTGTGAGAGCTAATTCAATCAAGGAAACACTGCATGTTGGTGAAGGGCATATTGAAGAAGAAGCAGCCGAGTGGTTCTTGTGGGAGAACAACTCCATTTGGCTCACTAACTTCACACACCATCAGGCTTCCAAGCAGCTCTCAAGGAAACTCACTTTTCACACTCTAGGCTTAATGCCCGTTGAGTTTCTAGGACTGAAAGAAGCTTGGTCAGCATCGCACACTAACCAATGCTCCACATGCGGGTTTCACATGCAGCAACTCCACATTCACAGACAACTTCAGCGCCAAAGCCGTTTTCAGATACCCCTCAATGCAAAGGCTCTAGACGCAAATATTGGTGTGAGAGCTAATTCAATCAAGGAAACACTGCATGTTGGTGAAGGGCATATTGAAGAAGAAGCAGCCGAGTGGTTCTTGTGGGAGAACAACTCCATTTTGGCTCACTAACTTCACACACCATCAGGCTTCAAAGCAGCTCTCAAGGAAACTCACTTTTCACACTCTATGCTTAATGCCCTTTGAGTGCATTTTCTAGGAATGAACCTGGTAGAGCATCGCACACAAACCAATGCTCCACATGCGGGTTTCACATGCCACCAACTCCATATTCACAGACAACTTCAGCGCCAAAGCCGTTTTGAGATAGCCCTCAATGCAAAGGCTCTAGACGCAAATATTGGTGTGAGAGCTAATTCAATCAAGGAAACACTGCATGTTGGTGAAGGGCATATTGAAGAAGAAGCAGCCGAGTGGTTCTTGTGGGAGAACAACTCCATTTGGCTCACTAACTTCACAAACCATCAGGCTTCCAAGCAGCTCTCAAGGAAACTCAATTTTCACACTCTATGCTTAATGCCCTTTGAGTCCATTATATAGGAATGAAGCTGGTAGAGCATCGCACACAAACCAATGCTCCAGATGCGGGTTTCACAAGCCACCAACTCCACATTTACAGACAACTTCAGCGCCAGAGCCTTTTTCCGATAGCCTTGCATGCAAAGGCTCTAGACGCAAATATTGGTGTGAGAGCTAATTCAATCAAGGAAACACTGCATGTTGGTGAAGGGCATATTGAAGAAGAAGCAGCCGAGTGACTATTGTGGGAGAACAACTCCATTTGGCTCACTAACTTCACACACCATCAGGCTTCCAAGCAGCTCTTAAGGAAACTCACTTTTCACACTCTATGCTTAATGCCCTTTGAGTGCCTAGGAATGAAAGAAGCTTGGTCAGCATCGCACACAAACCAATGCTCCACATGCGGGTTTCACATGCCACCAACTCCACATTCACAGACAACTTCAGCGCCAGAGCCGTTTTCAGATAGCCCTCAATGCAAAGGCTCTAGACGCAAATACTGGTGTGAGAGCTAATTCAATCAAGGAAACACTGCATGTTGGTGAAGGGCATATTGAAGAAGAAGCAGCCGAGTGATTCTTGTGGGAGAACAACTCCATTTGGCTCACTAAATTCATACACCATCAGGCTTCCAAGCAGCTGTCAAGGAAACTCACTTTTCACACTCTATGCTTAATGCCCTTTGAGTGCCTAGGACTGAAAGAAGCTTGGTCAGCATCGCACACAAACCAATGCTCCACATGCGGGTTTCACATGACACCAACTCCACATTCAGACAACTTCAGCGTCAGAGCCGTAATCAGATAGCCCTCAATGCAAAGGCTCTAGACGCAAATATTGGTGTGAGAGCTAATTCAATCAAGGAAACACTGCATGTTGGTGAAGGGCATATTGAAGAAGAAGCAGCTGAGTGGCTCTTGTGGGATAACAACTCCATTTGACTAACTTCACACACCATCATGCTTACAAGCAGCTCTCAAGGAAACTCACTTTTCACACTCTATGCTTAATGCCCTTTGAGTGCCTAGGACTGAAAGAATCTTGGTCAGCATCGCACACAAACCAATGCTCCACATGCGGGTTTCACATGCCACCAACTCCACATTCACAGACAACTTCAGTGCCAGAGCCGTTTTCAGATAGCCCTCAATGCAAAGGCTCTAGACGCAAATATTGGTGTGAGAGCTAATTCAATCAAGGAAATACTGCATGTTGGTGAAGGGCATATTGAAGAAGAAGCAGCCAAGTGTTTCTTGTGGGGGAACAACTCCATTTGGCTCACTAACTTCACACACCATCAGGCTTCCAAGCAGCTCTCAAGGAAACTCACTTTTCACACTCTATGCTTAATGCCCTTTGAGGGCATTATCTAGGCATGAACCTGGTAGAGCATCGCACACAAACCAATGCTCCACATGCGGGTTTCACATGACACCAACTCCACATTCACAGACAACTTCAGCGCCAGAGCCGTTTTGAGATAGCCCTCAATGCAAAGGCTCTAGACGCAAATATTGGTGTGAGAGCTAATTCAATCAAGGAAACACTGCATGTTGGTGAAGGGCATATTGAAGAAGAAGCAGCCGAGTGGTTCTTGTGGGAGAACAATTCCATTTGGCTCTCTAATTCACACACCATCAGGCTTCCAAGCAGCTCTCAAGGAAACTCAATTTTCACACTCTATGCTTAATGCCCTTTGAGTCCATTATATAGGAATGAAGCTGGTAGAGCATCGCACACACAAACCAATGCTCCACATGCGGGTTTCACATGCCACCAACTCCACATTCACAGACAACTTCAGCGCCAGAGCCTTTTTCAGATAGCCTTGCTTGCAAAGGCTCTAGACGCAAATATTGGTGTAAGAGCTAATTCAATCAAGGAAACACTGCATGTTGGTGAAGGGCATATTGAAGAAGAAGCAGCCGAGTGATTCTTGTGGGAGAACAACTCCATTTGGCTCACTAACTTCACACACCATCAGGCTTCCAAGCAGCTCTCAAGGAAACTCACTTTTCACACTCTATGCTTAATGCGCTTTGAGTGCCTAGGACTGAAAGAAGCTTGGTCAGCATCGCACACTAACCAATGCTCCACATGCGGGTTTCACATGCCACCAACTCCACATTCACAGACAACTTCAGCGCCAAAACCGTTTTCAGATAGCCCTCCATGCAAAGGCTCTAGACGCTAATATTGGTGTGAGAGCTAATTCAATCAAGGAAACACTGCATGTTGGTGAAGGGCATATTGAAGAAGAAGCAGCCGAGTGGTTCTTGTGGGAGAACAACTCCATTTGGCTCACTAACTTCACACACCATCAGGCTTCCAAGCAGCTCTCAAGGAAACTCACTTTTCACACTCTATGCTTAATGCCCTTTGAGTGCATTATCAGGAATGAAGCTGGTAAAACATCGCACACACAAACCAATGCTCCACATGCGGGTTTCACATGCCACCAACTCCACATTCACAGACAACTTCAGCGCCAAAGCCGTTTTCAGATAGCCCTCAATGCAAAGGCAATAGACGCAAATATTGGTGTGAGAGCTAATTCAATCAAGGAAACACTGCATGTTGGTGAAGGGCATATTGAAGAAGAAGCAGCCGAGTGGTTCTTGTGGGAGAACAACTCCATTTGGCTCACTAACTTCACACACCATCAGGCTTCCAAGCAGCTCTCAAGGAAACTCACTTTTCACACTCTATGCTTAATGCCCTTTGAGTGCCTAGGAATGAAAGAAGTTTGGTCAGCATCGCACACAAACCAACGCACCACATGTGCGTTTCACATGCCACCAACTCCACATTCACAGACAACTTCAGCGCCAGAGCCGTTTTGAGATAGCCCTCAATGCAAAGGCTCTAGACGCAAATATTGGTGTGAGAGCTAATTCAATCAAGGAAACACTGCATGCTGGTGAAGGGCATATTGAAGAAGAAGCAGCCGAGTGGTTCTTGTGGGAGAACAACACCATTTGGCTCACTAACTTCACACACCATCAGGCTTCCAAGCAGCTCTCAAGGAAACTCACTTTTCACACTCTATGCTTAATGCCAGTTTAGTGCATTATCTAGGAATGAACCTGGTAGAGCATCGCACACAAACCAATGCTCCACATGCGGGTTTCACATGCCACCAACTCCACATTCACAGACAACTTCAGCGCCAGAGCCATTTTCAGATAGCCCTCAATGCATAGGCTCTAGACGCAAATATTGGTGTGAGAGCTAATTCAATCAAGGAAACACTGCATGTTGGTGAAGGGCATATTGAAGAAGAAGCAGCCGAGTGGTTCTTGTGGGAGAACAACTCCATTTGGCTCACTAACGTCACACACCATCAGGCTTCCAAGCAGCTCTCAAGGAAACTCACTTTTCACACTCTATGCTTAATGCCCTTTGAGTGCCTAGGACTGAAAGAAGCTTGGTCAGCATCGCACACAAACCAACGCACCACATGCGGGTTTCACATGCCACCAACTCCACATTCACAGACAACTTCAGCGCCAAAGCCGTTTTCAGATAGCCCTCAATGCAAAGGCAACAGACGCAAATATTGGTGTGAGAGCTAATTCAATGAAGGAAACATTGCAAGTTGGTGAAGGGCATATTGAAGAAGAAGCAGCCGAGTGGTTCTTGTGGGAGAACAACTCCATTTGGCTCACTAACTTCACACACCATCAGGCTTCCAAGCAGCTCTCAAGGAAACTCACTTTTCACACTCTATGCTTAATGCCCTTTGAGTGCCTAGGAATGAAAGAAGCTTGGTCAGCATCGCACACAAACCAATGCTCCACATGCGGGTTTCACATGCCACCAACTCCACATTCACAGACAACTTCAGCGCCAAAGCCGTTTTCCGATAGCCCTCAATGCAAAGGCTCTAGACGCAAATATTGGTGTGAGAGCTAATTCAATCAAGGAAATACTGCATGTTGGTGAAGGGCATATTGAAGAAGAAGCAGCCGAGTGGTTCTTGTGGGGGAACAACTCCATTTGGCTCACTAACTTCACACACCATCAGGCTTCCAAGCAGCTCTCAAGGAAACTCACTTTTCACACTCTATGCTTAAAGCCCTTTGAGTGCATTATCTAGGAATGAACCTGGTAGAGCATCGCACACAAACCAATGCTCCACATGCGGGTTTCACATGACACCAACTCCACATTCACAGACAATTTCAGCGCCAGAGCCGTTTTGAGATAGCCCTCAATGCAAAGGCTCTAGACGCAAATATTGGTGTGAGAGCTAATTCAATCAAGGAAACACTGCATGTTGGTGAAGGGCATATTGAAGAAGAAGAAGCCTAGTGGTTCTTGTGGGAGAACAATTCCATTTGGCTCTCTAATTCACACACCATCAGGCTTCCAAGCAGCTCTCAAGGAAACTCAATTTTCACACTCTATGCTTAATGCCCTTTGAGTCCATTATATAGGAATGAAGCTGGTAGAGCATCGCACACACAAACCAATGCTCCAGATGCGGGTTTCACATGCCACCAACTCCACATTCACAGACAACTTCAGCGCCAGAGCCTTTTTCAGATAGCCTTGCATGCAAAGGCTCTAGACGCAAATATTGGTGTAAGAGCTAATTCAATCAAGGAAACACTGCATGTTGGTGAAGGGCATATTGAAGAAGAAGCAGCCGAGTGATTCTTGTGGGAGAACAATTCCATTTGGCTCACTAACTTCACACACCATCAGGCTTCCAAGCAGTTCTCAAGGAAACTCACTTTTCACACTCTATGCTTAATGCCCTTTGAGTGCCTAGGACTGAAAGAAGCTTGGTAAGCACCGCACACAAACCAATGCTCCACATGCGGGTTTCACATGCCACCAACTCCACATTCACAGACAACTTCTATCAGCGCCAAAGCCTTTTTCAGATAGCCCTCAATGCAAAGGCTTTAGACACAAATATTGGTGTAAGAGCTAATACAATCAAGGAAACACTGCATGTTGGTGAAGGGCATATTGAAGAAGAAGCACCCGAGTGATTCTTGTGGGAGAACAACTCCATTTGGCTCACTAACTTCACACACCATCAGGCTTCCAAGCAGCTCTCAAGGAAACTCACTTTTCACACTCTATGCTTAATGCCCTTTGAGTCCCTAGGACTGAAAGAATCTTGGTCAGCATCGCACACAAACCAATGCTCCACATACGGGTTTCACATTCCAAAAACTCCACATTCACAGACAACTTCAGCGCCAGAGCCGTTTTGAGATAGCCCTCAATGCAAAGGCTCTAGACGCAAATATTGGTGTGAGAGCTAATTCAATCAAGGAAACACTGCATGTTGGTGAAGGGCGTATTGAAGAAGAATCAGCCGAGTGGTTCTTGTGGGAGAACAACTCCATTTGGCTCACTAACTTCACACACCATCAGGCTTCCAAGCAGCTCTCAAGGAAACTCACTTTTCACACTCTATGCTTAATGCGCTTTGAGTGCCTAGGACTGAAAGAAGCTTGGTCAGCATCGCACACAAACCAATGCTCCACGTGCGGGTTTCACATGCCACCAACTCCACATTCACAGACAACTTCAGCGCCAAAACCGTTTTCAGATAGCCCTCCATGCAAAGGCTCTAGACGCTAATATTGGCGTGAGAGCTAATTCAATCAAGGAAACACTGCATGTTGGTGAAGGGCATATTGAAGAAGAAGCAGCCGAGTGGTTCTTGTGGGAGAACAACTCCATTTGGCTCACTAACTTCACACACCATCAGGCTTCCAAGCAGCTCTCAAGGAAACTCACTTTTCACACTCTATGCTTAATGCCCTTTGAGTGCATTATCAGGAATGAAGCTGGTAAAACATCGCACACACAAACCAATGCTCCACATGCGGGTTTCACATGCCACCAACTCCACATTCACAGACAACTTCAGCGCCAAAGCCGTTTTCAGATAGCCCTCAATGCAAAGGCAATAGACGCAAATATTATTGTGAGAGCTAATTCAATCAAGGAAACACTGCATGTTGGTGAAGGGCATATTGAAGAAGAAGCAGCCGAGTGGTTCTTGTGGGAGAACAACTCCATTTGGCTCACTAACTTCACACACCATCAGGCTTCCAAGCAGCTCTCAAGGAAACTCACTTTTCACACTCTATGCTTAATGCCCTTTGAGTGCCTAGGAATGAAAGAAGCTTGGTCAGCATCGCACACAAACCAACGCACCACATGTGCGTTTCACATGCCACCAACTCCACATTCACAGACAACTTCAGCGCCAAAGCCGTTTTCAGATAGCCCTCAATGCAAAGGCTCCAGACGCAAATATTGGTGTGAGAGCTAATTCAATCAAGGAAACACTGCATGCTGGTGAAGGGCATATTGAAGAAGAAGCAGCCGAGTGGTTCTTGTGGGAGAACAACACCATTTGGCTCACTAACTTCACACACCATCAGGCTTCCAAGCAGCTCTCAAGGAAACTCACTTTTCACACTCTATGCTTAATGCCCGTTTAGTGCATTATCTAGGAATGAACCTGGTGGAGCATCGCACACAAACCAATGCTCCACATGCGGGTTTCACATGCCACCAACTCCACATTCACAGACAACTTCAGCGCCAGAGCCGTTTTCAGATAGCCCTCAATGCAAAGGCTCTAGACGCAAATATTGGTGTGAGAGCTAATTCAATCAAGGAAACACTGCATGTTGGTGAAGGGCATATTGAAGAAGAAGCAGCCGAGTGGTTCTTGTGGGAGAACAACTCCATTTGGCTCACTAACGTCACACACCATCAGGCTTCCAAGCAGCTCTCAAGGAAACTCACTTTTAACACTCTATGCTTAATGCCCTTTGAGTGCCTAGGAATGAAAGAAGCTTGGTCAGCATCGCACACAAACCAACGCACCACATGTGGGTTTCACATGCCACCAACTCCACATTCACAGACAACTTCAGCGCCAAAGCCGTTTTCAGATAGCCCTCAATGCAAAGGCAATAGACGCAAATATTGGTGTGAGAGCTAATTCAATGAAGGAAACACTGCATGTTGGTGAAGGGCATATTGAAGAAGAAGCAGCCGAGTGGTTCTTGTGGGAGAACAACTCCATTTGGCTCACTAACTTCACACACCATCAGGCTTCCAAGCAGCTCTCAAGGAAACTCATTTTTCACACTCTATGCTTAATGCCCTTTGAGTCCCTAGGAATGAAAGAAGCTTGGTCAGCATCGCACACAAACCAATGCTCCACATGCGGGTTTCACATGCCACCAACTCCACATTCACAGACAACTTCAGCGCCAAAGCCTTTTTCAGATAGCCCTCAATGCAAAGGCTTTAGACACAAATATTGGTGTAAGAGCTAATACAATCAAGGAAACACTGCATGTTGGTGAAGGGCATATTGAAGAAGAAGCAGCCGAGTGATTCTTGTGGGAGAACAACTCCATTTGGCTCACTAACTTCACACACCATCAGGCTTCCAAGCAGCTCTCAAGGAAACTCACTTTTCACACTCTATGCTTAATGCCCTTTGAGTCCCTAGGACTGAAAGAATCTTGGTCAGCATCGCACACAAACCAATGCTCCACATACGGGTTTCACATTCCAAAAACTCCACATTCACAGACAACTTCAGCGCCAGAGCCGTTTTGAGATAGCCCTCAATGCAAAGGCTCTAGACGCAAATATTGGTGTGAGAGCTAATTCAATCAAGGAAACACTGCATGTTGGTGAAGGGCATATTGAAGAAGAAGCAGCCGAGTGGTTCTTGTGGGAGAACAACTCCATTTGGCTCACTAACTTCACACACCATCAGGCTTCCAAGCAGCTCTCAAGGAAACTCACTTTTCACACTCTATGCTTAATGCCCTTTGAGTGCCTAGGAATGAAAGAAGCTTGGTCAGCATCGCACACAAACCAACGCACCACATGTGCGTTTCACATGCCACCAACTCCACATTCACAGACAACTTCAGCGCCAAAGCCGTTTTCAGATAGCCCTCCATGCAAAGGCTCTAGACGCAAATATTGGTGTGAGAGCTAATTCAATCAAGGAAACACTGCATGCTGGTGAAGGGCATATTGAAGAAGAAGCAGCCGAGTGGTTCTTGTGGGAGAACAACTCCATTTGGCTCACTAACTTCACACACCATCAGGCTTCCAAGCAGCTCTCAAGGAAACTCACTTTTCACACTCTATGCTTAATGCCCTTTGAGTGCATTATCAGGAATGAAGCTGGTAAAACATCGCACACACAAACCAATGCTCCACATGCGGGTTTCACATGCCACCAACTCCACATTCACAGACAACTTCAGCGCCAAAACCGTTTTCAGATAGCCCTCCATGCAAAGGCTCTAGACGCTAATATTGGCGTGAGAGCTAATTCAATCAAGGAAACACTGCATGTTGGTGAAGGGCATATTGAAGAAGAAGCAGCCGAGTGGTTCTTGTGGGAGAACAACTCCATTTGGCTCACTAACTTCACACACCATCAGGCTTCCAAGCAGCTCTCAAGGAAACTCACTTTTCACACTCTATGCTTAATGCCCTTTGAGTGCATTATCAGGAATGAAGCTGGTAAAACATCGCACACACAAACCAATGCTCCACATGCGGGTTTCACATGCCACCAACTCCACATTCACAGACAACTTCAGCGCCAAAGCCGTTTTCAGATAGCCCTCAATGCAAAGGCAATAGACGCAAATATTGGTGTGAGAGCTAATTCAATCAAGGAAACACTGCATGTTGGTGAAGGGCATATTGAAGAAGAAGCAGCCGAGTGGTTCTTGTGGGAGAACAACTCCATTTGGCTCACTAACTTCACACACCATCAGGCTTCCAAGCAGCTCTCAAGGAAACTCACTTTTCACACTCTATGCTTAATGCCCTTTGAGTGCCTAGGAATGAAAGAAGCTTGGTCAGCATCGCACACAAACCAACGCACCACATGTGCGTTTCACATGCCACCAACTCCACATTCACAGACAACTTCAGCGCCAAAGCCGTTTTCAGATAGCCCTCAATGCAAAGGCTCCAGACGCAAATATTGGTGTGAGAGCTAATTCAATCAAGGAAACACTGCATGCTGGTGAAGGGCATATTGAAGAAGAAGCAGCCGAGTGGTTCTTGTGGGAGAACAACACCATTTGGCTCACTAACTTCACACACCATCAGGCTTCCAAGCAGCTCTCAAGGAAACTCACTTTTCACACTCTATGCTTAATGCCCGTTTAGTGCATTATCTAGGAATGAACCTGGTGGAGCATCGCACACAAACCAATGCTCCACATGCGGGTTTCACATGCCACCAACTCCACATTCACAGACAACTTCAGCGCCAGAGCCGTTTTCAGATAGCCCTCAATGCAAAGGCTCTAGACGCAAATATTGGTGTGAGAGCTAATTCAATCAAGGAAACACTGCATGTTGGTGAAGGGCATATTGAAGAAGAAGCAGCCGAGTGGTTCTTGTGGGAGAACAACTCCATTTGGCTCACTAACGTCACACACCATCAGGCTTCCAAGCAGCTCTCAAGGAAACTCACTTTTAACACTCTATGCTTAATGCCCTTTGAGTGCCTAGGACTGAAAGAAGCTTGGTCAGCATCGCACACAAACCAACGCACCACATGTGGGTTTCACATGCCACCAACTCCACATTCACAGACAACTTCAGCGCCAAAGCCGTTTTCAGATAGCCCTCAATGCAAAGGCAATAGACGCAAATATTGGTGTGAGAGCTAATTCAATGAAGGAAACACTGCATGTTGGTGAAGGGCATATTGAAGAAGAAGCAGCCGAGTGGTTCTTGTGGGAGAACAACTCCATTTGGCTCACTAACTTCACACACCATCAGGCTTCCAAGCAGCTCTCAAGGAAACTCATTTTTCACACTCTATGCTTAATGCCCTTTGAGTCCCTAGGAATGAAAGAAGCTTGGTCAGCATCGCACACAAACCAATGCTCCACATGCGGGTTTCACATGCCACCAACTCCACATTCACAGACAACTTCAGCGCCAAAGCCTTTTTCAGATAGCCCTCAATGCAAAGGCTTTAGACACAAATATTGGTGTAAGAGCTAATACAATCAAGGAAACACTGCATGTTGGTGAAGGGCATATTGAAGAAGAAGCAGCCGAGTGATTCTTGTGGGAGAACAACTCCATTTGGCTCACTAACTTCACACACCATCAGGCTTCCAAGCAGCTCTCAAGGAAACTCACTTTTTACACTCTATGCTTAATGCCCTTTGAGTCCCTAGGACTGAAAGAATCTTGGTCAGCATCGCACACAAACCAATGCTCCACATACGGGTTTCACATTCCAAAAACTCCACATTCACAGACAACTTCAGCGCCAGAGCCGTTTTGAGATAGCCCTCAATGCAAAGGCTCTAGACGCAAATATTGGTGTGAGAGCTAATTCAATCAAGGAAACACTGCATGTTGGTGAAGGGCATATTGAAGAAGAAGCAGCCGAGTGGTTCTTGTGGGAGAACAACTCCATTTGGCTCACTAACTTCACACACCATCAGGCTTCCAAGCAGCTCTCAAGGAAACTCACTTTTCACACTCTATGCTTAATGCCCTTTGAGTGCCTAGGAATGAAAGAAGCTTGGTCAGCATCGCACACAAACCAACGCACCACATGTGCGTTTCACATGCCACCAACTCCACATTCACAGACAACTTCAGCGCCAAAGCCGTTTTCAGATAGCCCTCCATGCAAAGGCTCTAGACGCAAATATTGGTGTGAGAGCTAATTCAATCAAGGAAACACTGCATGCTGGTGAAGGGCATATTGAAGAAGAAGCAGCCGAGTGGTTCTTGTGGGAGAACAACTCCATTTGGCTCACTAACTTCACACACCATCAGGCTTCCAAGCAGCTCTCAAGGAAACTCACTTTTCACACTCTATGCTTAATGCCCTTTGAGTGCATTATCAGGAATGAAGCTGGTAAAACATCGCACACACAAACCAATGCTCCACATGCGGGTTTCACATGCCACCAACTCCACATTCACAGACAACTTCAGCGCCAAAGCCGTTTTCAGATAGCCCTCAATGCAAAGGCAATAGACGCAAATATTGGTGTGAGAGCTAATTCAATCAAGGAAACACTGCATGTTGGTGAAGGGCATATTGAAGAAGAAGCAGCCGAGTGGTTCTTGTGGGAGAACAACTCCATTTGGCTCACTAACTTCACACACCATCAGGCTTCCAAGCAGCTCTCAAGGAAACTCACTTTTCACACTCTATGCTTAATGCCCTTTGAGTGCCTAGGAATGAAAGAAGCTTGGTCAGCATCGCACACAAACCAACGCACCACATGTGCGTTTCACATGCCACCAACTCCACATTCACAGACAACTTCAGCGCCAAAGCCGTTTTCAGATGGCCCTCAATGCAAAGGCTCCAGACGCAAATATTGGTGTGAGAGCTAATTCAATCAAGGAAACACTGCATGATGGTGAAGGGCATATTGAAGAAGAAGCAGCCGAGTGGTTCTTGTGGGAGAACAACACCATTTGGCTCACTAACTTCACACACCATCAGGCTTCCAAGCAGCTCTCAAGGAAACTCACTTTTCACACTCTATGCTTAATGCCCGTTTAGTGCATTATCTAGGAATGAACCTGGTGGAGCATCGCACACAAACCAATGCTCCACATGCGGGTTTCACATGCCACCAACTCCACATTCACAGACAACTTCAGCGCCAGAGCCGTTTTCAGATAGCCCTCAATGCAAAGGCTCTAGACGCAAATATTGGTGTGAGAGCTAATTCAATCAAGGAAACACTGCATGTTGGTGAAGGGCATATTGAAGAAGAAGCAGCCGAGTGGTTCTTGTGGGAGAACAACTCCATTTGGCTCACTAACGTCACACACCATCAGGCTTCCAAGCAGCTCTCAAGGAAACTCACTTTTAACACTCTATGCTTAATGCCCTTTGAGTGCCTAGGACTGAAAGAAGCTTGGTCAGCATCGCACACAAACCAACGCACCACATGTGGGTTTCACATGCCACCAACTCCACATTCACAGACAACTTCAGCGCCAAAGCCGTTTTCAGATAGCCCTCAATGCAAAGGCAATAGACGCAAATATTGGTGTGAGAGCTAATTCAATTAAGGAAACACTGCATGTTGGTGAAGGGCATATTGAAGAAGAAGCAGCCGAGTGGTTCTTGTGGGAGAACAACTCCATTTGGCTCACTAACTTCACACACCATCAGGCTTCCAAGCAGCTCTCAAGGAAACTCATTTTTCACACTCTATGCTTAATGCCCTTTGAGTCCCTAGGAATGAAAGAAGCTTGGTCAGCATCGCACACAAACCAATGCTCCACATGCGGGTTTCACATGCCACCAACTCCACATTCACAGACAACTTCAGCGCCAAAGCCTTTTTCAGATAGCCCTCAATGCAAAGGCTTTAGACACAAATATTGGTGTAAGAGCTAATACAATCAAGGAAACACTGCATGTTGGTGAAGGGCATATTGAAGAAGAACCAGCCGAGTGATTCTTGTGGGAGAACAACTCCATTTGGCTCACTAACTTCACACACCATCAGGCTTCCAAGCAGCTCTCAAGGAAACTCACTTTTCACACTCTATGCTTAATGCCCTTTGAGTCCCTAGGACTGAAAGAATCTTGGTCAGCATCGCACACAAACCAATGCTCCACATACGGGTTTCACATTCCAAAAACTCCACATTCACAGACAACTTCAGCGCCAGAGCCGTTTTGAGATAGCCCTCAATGCAAAGGCTCTAGACGCAAATATTGGTGTGAGAGCTAATTCAATCAAGGAAACACTGCATGTTGGTGAAGGGCATATTGAAGAAGAAGCAGCCGAGTGGTTCTTGTGGGAGAACAACTCCATTTGGCTCACTAACTTCACACACCATCAGGCTTCCAAGCAGCTCTCAAGGAAACTCACTTTTCACACTCTATGCTTAATGCCCTTTGAGTGCCTAGGAATGAAAGAAGCTTGGTCAGCATCGCACACAAACCAACGCACCACATGTGCGTTTCACATGCCACCAACTCCACATTCACAGACAACTTCAGCGCCAAAGCCGTTTTCAGATAGCCCTCCATGCAAAGGCTCTAGACGCAAATATTGGTGTGAGAGCTAATTCAATCAAGGAAACACTGCATGCTGGTGAAGGGCATATTGAAGAAGAAGCAGCTGAGTGGTTCTTGTGGGAGAACAACACCATTTGGCTCACTAACTTCACACACCATCAGGCTTCCAAGCAGCTCTCAAGGAAACTCACTTTTCATACTCTATGCTTAAAGCCAGTTTAGTGCATTATCTAGGAATGAACCTGGTGGAGCATCGCACACAAACCAATGCTCCACATGCGGGTTTCACATGCCACCAACTCCACATTCACAGACAACTTCAGCGCCAGAGCCGTTTTCAGATAGCCCTCAATGCAAAGGCTCTAGACGCAAATATTGGTTTGAGAGCTAATTCAATCAAGGAAACACTGCATGTTGGTGAAGGGCATATTGAAGAAGAAGCAGCCGAGTGGTTCTTGTGGGAGAACAACTACATTTGGCTCACTAACGTCACACACCATCAGGCTTCCAAGCAGCTCTCAAGGAAACTCACTTTTCACACTCTATGCTTAATGCCCTTTGAGTGCCTAGGAATGAAAGAAGCTTGGTCAGCATCGCACACAAACCAATGCTCCACATGCGGGTTTCACATGCCACCAACTCCACATTCACAGACAACTTCAGCGCCAGAGCCGTTTTGAGATAGCCCTCAATGCAAAGGCTCTAGACGCAAATATTGGTGTGAGAGCTAATTCAATCAAGGAAACACTGCATGTTGGTGAAGGGCATATTGAAGAAGAAGCAGCCGAGTGGTTCTTGTGGGGGAACAACTCCATTTGGCTCACTAACTTCACACACCATCAGGCTTCCAAGCAGCTCTCAAGGAAACTCACTTTTCACACTCTATGCTTAATGCCCTTTGAGTGCATTATCTAGGAATGAACCTGGTAGAGCATCGCACACAAACCAATGCTCCACATGCGGGTTTCACATGCCACCAACTCCACATTCACAGACAACTTCAGCGCCAGAGCCGTTTTGAGATAGCCCTCAATGCATAGGCTCTAGACGCAAATATTGGTGTGAGAGCTAATTCAATCAAGGAAACACTGCATGTTGGTGAAGGGCATATTGAAGAAGAAGCAGCCGAGTGGTTCTTGTGGGAGAACAATTCCATTTGGCTCTCTAATTCACACACCATCAGGCTTCCAAGCAGCTCTCAAGGAAACTCAATTTTCACACTCTATGCTTAATGCCCTTTGAGTCCATTATCTAGGAATGAAGCTGGTAGAGCATCGCACACACAAACCAATGCTCCACATGCGGGTTTCACATGCCACCAACTCCACATTCACAGACACCTTCAGCGCCAGAGCCTTTTTCAGGTAGCCTTGCATGCAAAGGCTCTAGACACAAATATTGGTGTAAGAGCTAATTCAATCAAGGAAACACTGCATGTTGGTGAAGGGCATATTGAAGAAGAAGCAGCCGAGTGATTCTTGTGGGAGAACAACTCCATTTGGCTCACTAACTTCACACACCATCAGGCTTCCAAGCAGTTCTCAAGGAAACTCACTTTTCACACTCTATGCTTAATGCCCTTTCAGTGCCTAGGACTGAAAGAAGCTTGGTAAGCACCGCACACAAACCAATGCTCCACATGCGGGTTTCACATGCCACCAACTCCACATTCACAAACAACTTCAGCGCCAAAGCCTTTTTCAGATAGCCCTCAATGCAAAGGCTTTAGACACAAATATTGGTGTAAGAGCTAATACAATCAAGGAAACACTGCATGTTGGTGAAGGGCATATTGAAGAAGAAGCAGCCGAGTGATTCTTGTGGGAGAACAACTCCATTTGGCTCACTAACTTCACACACCATCAGGCTTACTAGCAGCTCTCAAGGAAACTCACTTTTCACACTCTATGCTTAATGCCCTTTGAGTCCCTAGGACTGAAAGAATCTTGGTCAGCATCGCACACAAACCAATGCTCCACATACGGGTTTCACATTCCAAAAACTCCACATTCACAGACAACTTCAGCGCCAGAGCCGTTTTGAGATAGCCCTCAATGCAAAGGCTCTAGACGCAAATATTGGTGTGAGAGCTAATTCAATCAAGGAAACACTGCATGTTGGTGAAGGGCATATTGAAGAAGAAGCAGCCGAGTGGTTCTTGTGGGTGAACAACTCCATTTGGCTCACTAACTTCACACACCATCAGGCTTCCAAGCAGCTCTCAAGGAAACTCACTTTTCACACTCTATGCTTAATGCCCTTTGAGTGCCTAGGACTGAAAGAAGCTTGGTCAGCATCGCACACAAACCAATGCTCCACATGCGGGTTTCACATGCCACCAACTCCACATTCACAGACAACTTCAGCGCCAAAACCGTTTTCAGATAGCCCTCCATGCAAAGGCTCTAGACGCTAATATTGGTGTGAGAGCTAATTCAATCAAGGAAACACTGCATGTTGGTGAAGGGCATATTGAAGAAGAAGCAGCCGAGTGGTTCTTGTGGGAGAACAACTCCATTTGGCTCACTAACTTCACACACCATCAGGCTTCCAAGCAGCTCTCAAGGAAACTCACTTTTCACACTCTATGCTTAATGCCCTTTGAGTCCATTATCAGGAATGAAGCTGGTAAAACATCGCACACACAAACCAATGCTCCACATGCGGGTTTCACATGCCAAAAACTCCACATTCACAGCCAACTTCAGCGCCAAAGCCGTTTTCAGATAGCCCTCAATGCAAAGGCAATAGACGCAAATATTGGTGTGAGAGCTAATTCAATCAAGGAAACACTGCATGTTGGTGAAGGGCATATTGAAGAAGAAGCAGCCGAGTGGTTCTTGTGGGAGAACAACTCCATTTGGCTCACTAACTTCACACACCATCAGGCTTCCAAGCAGCTCTCAAGAAACTCACTTTTCACACTCTATGCTTAATGCCCTTTGAGTGCCTAGGAATGAAAGAAGCTTGGTCAGCATCGCACACAAACCAACGCACCACATGTGCGTTTCACATGCCACCAACTCCACATTCACAGACAACTTCAGCGCCAAAGCCGTTTTCAGATAGCCCTCCATGCAAAGGCTCTAGACGCAAATATTGGTGTGAGAGCTAATTCAATCAAGGAAACACTGCATGTTGGTGAAGGGCATATTGAAGAAGAAGCAGCCGAGTGGTTCTTGTGGGAGAACAACACCATTTGGCTCACTAACTTCACACACCATCAGGCTTCCAAGCAGCTCTCAAGGAAACTCAATTTTCACACTCTATGCTTAATGCCCTTTGAGTGCATTATCTAGGAATGAACCTGGTGGAGCATCGCACACAAACCAATGCTCCACATGCGGGTTTCACATGCCACCAACTCCACATTCACAGACAACTTCAGCGCCAGAGCCGTTTTCAGATAGCCCTCAATGCAAAGGCTCTAGACGCAAATATTGGTTTGAGAGCTAATTCAATCAAGGAAACACTGCATGTTGGTGAAGGGCATATTGAAGAAGAAGCAGCCGAGTGGTTCTTGTGGGAGAACAACTCCATTTGGCTCACTAACGTCACACACCATCAGGCTTCCAAGCAGCTCTCAAGGAAACTCACTTTTCACACTCTATGCTTAATGCCCTTTGAGTGCCTAGGACTGAAAGAAGCTTGGTCAGCATCGCACACAAACCAACGCACCACATGCGGGTTTCACATGCCACCAACTCCACATTCACAGACAACTTCAGCGCCAAAGCCGTTTTCAGATAGCCCTCAATGCAAAGGCAATAGACGCAAATATTGGTGTGAGAGCTAATTCAATGAAGGAAACACTGCATGTTGGTGAAGGGCATATTGAAGAAGAAGCAGCCGAGTGGTTCTTGTGGGTGAACAACTCCATTTGGCTCACTAACTTCACACACCATCTGGCTTCCAAGCAGCTCTCAAGGAAACTCACTTTTCACACTCTATGCTTAATGCCCTTTGAGTGCCTAGGACTGAAAAAAGCTTGGTCAGCATCGCACACAAACCAATGCTCCACATGCGGGTTTCACATGCCACCAACTCCACATTCACAGACAACTTCAGCGCCAAAACCGTTTTCAGATAGCCCTCCATGCAAAGGCTCTAGACGCTAATATTGGTGTGAGAGCTAATTCAATCAAGGAAACACTGCATGTTGGTGAAGGGCATATTGAAGAAGAAGCAGCCGAGTGGTTCTTGTGGGAGAACAACTCCATTTGGCTCACTAACTTCACACACCATCAGGCTTCCAAGCAGCTCTCAAGGAAACTCACTTTTCACACTCTATGCTTAATGCCCTTTGAGTGCATTATCAGGAATGAAGCTGGTAAAACATCGCACACACAAACCAATGCTCCACATGCGGGTTTCACATGCCACCAACTCCACATTCACAGACAACTTCAGCGCCAAAGCCGTTTTCAGATAGCCCTCAATGCAAAGGCAATAGACGTAAATATTGGTGTGAGAGCTAATTCAATCAAGGAAACACTGCATGTTGGTGAAGGGCATATTGAAGAAGAAGCAGCCGAGTGGTTCTTGTGGGAGAACAACTCCATTTGGCTCACTAACTTCACACACCATCAGGCTTCCAAGCAGCTCTCAAGGAAACTCACTTTTCACACTCTATGCTTAATGCCCTTTGAGTGCCTAGGAATGAAAGAAGCTTGGTCAGCATCGCACACAAACCAACGCACCACATGTGCGTTTCACATGCCACCAACTCCACATTCACAGAAAACTTCAGCGCCAAAGCCGTTTTCAGATAGCCCTCAATGCAAAGGCTCTAGACGCAAATATTGGTGTGAGAGCTAATTCAATCAAGGAAACACTGCATGCTGGTGAAGGGCATATTGAAGAAGAAGCAGCCGAGTGGTTCTTGTGGGAGAACAACACCATTTGGCTCACTAACTTCACACACCATCAGGCTTCCAAGCAGCTCTCAAGGAAACTCACTTTTCACACTCTATGCTTAATGCCCGTTTAGTGCATTATCTAGGAATGAACCTGGTGGAGCATCGCACACAAACCAATGCTCCACATGCGGGTTTCACATGCCACCAACTCCACATTCACAGACAACTTCAGCGCCAGAGCCGTTTTCAGATAGCCCTCAATGCAAAGGCTCTAGACGCAAATATTGGTTTGAGAGCTAATTCAATCAAGGAAACACTGCATGTTGGTGAAGGGCATATTGAAGAAGAAGCAGCCGAGTGGTTCTTGTGGGAGAACAACTCCATTTGGCTCACTAACGTCACACACCATCAGGCTTCCAAGCAGCTCTCAAGGAAACTCACTTTTCACACTCTATGCTTAATGCCCTTTGAGTGCCTAGGACTGAAAGAAGCTTGGTCAGCATCGCACACAAACCAACGCACCACATGCGGGTTTCACATGCCACCAACTCCACATTCACAGACAACTTCAGCGCCAAAGCCGTTTTCAGATAGCCCTCAATGCAAAGGCAATAGACGCAAATATTGGTGTGAGAGCTAATTCAATGAAGGAAACACTGCATGTTGGTGAAGGGCATATTGAAGAAGAAGCAGCCGAGTGGTTCTTGTGGGAGAACAACTCCATTTGGCTCACTAACTTCACACACCATCAGGCTTCCAAGCAGCTCTCAAGGAAACTCACTTTTCACACTCTATGCTTAATGCCCTTTGAGTGCCTAGGAATGAAAGAAGCTTGGTCAGCATCGCACACAAACCAATGCTCCACATGCGGGTTTCACATGCCACCCACTATACATTCACAGACAACTTCAGCGCCAAAGCCGTTTTCAGATAGCCCTCAATGCAAAGGCTCTAGACGCAAATATTGGTGTGAGAGCTAATTCAATCAAGGAAATACTGCATGTTGGTGAAGGGCATATTGAAGAAGAAGCAGCCGAGTGGTTCTTGTGGGGGAACAACTCTATTTGGCTCACTAACTTCACACACCATCAGGCTTCCAAGCAGCTCTCAAGGAAACTCACTTTTCACACTCTATGCTTAATGCCCTTTGAGTGCATTATCAAGGAATGAACCTGGTAGAGCATCGCACACAAACCAATGCTCCACATGCGGGTTTCACATGACACCAACTCCACATTCACAGACAACTTCAGCGCCAGAGCCTTTTTCAGATAGCCCTCAATGCAAAGGCTCTAGACGCAAATATTGGTGTGAGAGCTAATTCAATCAAGGAAACACTGCATGTTGGTGAAGGGCATATTGAAGAAGAAGCAGCCGAGTGGTTCTTGTGGGAGAACAATTCCATTTGGCTCTCTAATTCACACACCATCAGGCTTCCAAGCAGCTCTCAAGGAAACTCAATTTTCACACTCTATGCTTAATGCCCTTTGAGTCCATTATATAGGAATGAAGCTGGTAGAGCATCGCACACACAAACCAATGCTCCAGATGCGGGTTTCACATGCCACCAACTCCACATTCACAGACAACTTCAGCGCCAGAGCCGTTTTCAGATAGCCTTGCAAGCAAAGGCTCTAGACGCAAATATTGGTGTAAGAGCTAATTCAATCAAGGAAACACTGCATGTTGGTGAAGGGCATATTGAAGAAGAAGCAGCCGAGTGATTCTTGTGGGAGAACAACTCCATTTGGCTCACTAACTTCACACACCATCAGGCTTCCAAGCAGCTCTCAAGGAAACTCACTTTTCACACTCTATGCTTAATGCGCTTTGAGTGCCTAGGACTGAAAGAAGCTTGGTCAGCATCGCACACAAACCAATGCTCCACATGCGGGTTTCACATGCCACCAACTCCACATTCACAGACAACTTCAGCGCCAAAACCGTTTTCAGATAGCCCTCCATGCAAAGGCTCTAGACGCTAATATTGGTGTGAGAGCTAATTCAATCAAGGAAACACTGCATGTTGGTGAAGGGCATATTGAAGAAGAAGCAGCCGAGTGGTTCTTGTGGGAGAACAACTCCATTTGGCTCACTAACTTCACACACCATCAGGCTTCCAAGCAGCTCTCAAGGAAACTCACTTTTCACACTCTATGCTTAATGCCCTTTGAGTGCATTATCAGTAATGAAGCTGGTAAAACATAGCACACACAAACCAATGCTCCACATGCGGGTTTCACATGCCACCAACTCCACATTCACAGACAACTTCAGCGCCAAAGCCGTTTTCAGATAGCCCTCAATGCAAAGGCAATAGATGCAAATATTGGTGTGAGAGCTAATTCAATCAAGGAAACACTGCATGTTGGTGAAGGGCATATTGAAGAAGAAGCAGCCGAGTGGTTCTTGTGGGAGAACAACTCCATTTGGCTCACTAACTTCACACACCATCAGGCTTCCAAGCAGCTCTCAAGGAAACTCACTTTTCACACTCTATGCTTAATGCCCTTTGAGTGCCTAGGAATGAAAGAAGCTTGGTCAGCATCGCACACAAACCAACGCACCACATGTGCGTTTCACATGCCACCAACTCCACATTCACAGACAAATTCAGCGCCAAAGCCGTTTTCAGATAGCCCTCAATGCAAAGGCTCTAGACGCAAATATTGGTGTGAGAGCTAATTCAATCAAGGAAACACTGCATGCTGGTGAAGGGCATATTGAAGAAGAAGCAGCCGAGTGGTTCTTGTGGGAGAACAACACCATTTGGCTCACTAACTTCACACACCATCAGGCTTCCAAGCAGCTCTCAAGGAAACTCACTTTTCACACTCTATGCTTAATGCACGTTTAGTGCATTATCTAGGAATGAACCTGGTGGAGCATCGCACACAAACCAATGCTCCACATGTGCGTTTCACATGCCACCAACTCCACATTCAAAGACAACTTCAGCGCCAGAGCCGTTTTCAGATAGCCCTCAATGCAAAGGCTCTAGACGCAAATATTGGTTTGAGAGCTAATTCAATCAAGGAAACACTGCATGTTGGTGAAGGGCATATTGAAGAAGAAGCAGCCGAGTGGTTCTTGTGGGAGAACAACTCCATTTGGCTCACTAACGTCACACACCATCAGGCTTCCAAGCAGCTCTCAAGGAAACTCAATTTTCACACTCTATGCTTAATGCCCTTTGAGTGCCTAGGACTGAAAGAAGCTTGGTCAGCATCACACACAAACCAACGCACCACATGCGGGTTTCACATGCCACCAACTCCACATTCACAGACAACTTCAGCGCCAAAGCCGTTTTCAGATAGCCCTCAATGCAAAGGCTCTAGACACAAATATTGGTGTGAGAGCTAATTCAATCTGGAAACACTGCATGATGGTGAAGGGCATATTGAAGAAGAAGCAGCCGAGTGGTTCTTGTGGGAGAACAACTCCATTTGGCTCACTAACTTCACACACCATCAGGCTTCCAAGCAGCTCTCAAGGAAACTCACTTTTCACACTCTATGCTTAATGCCCTTTGAGTGCCTAGGAATGAAAGAAGCTTGGTCAGCATCGCACACAAACCAATGCTCCACATGCGGGTTTCACATGCCACCAATTCCACATTCACAGACAACTTCAGCGCCAAAGCCGTTTTCCGATAGCCCTCAATGCAAAGGCTCTAGACGCAAATATTGGTGTGAGAGCTAATTCAATCAAGGAAACACTGCATGCTGGTGAAGGGCATATTGAAGAAGAAGCAGCCGAGTGATTCTTGTGGGAGAACACCTCCATTTGGCTCACTAACTTCACACACCATCAGGCTTCCAAGCAGCTCTCAAGGAAACTCACTTTTCACACTCTATGCTTAATGCCCGTTGAGTGCATTATCTAGGAATGAACCTGGTGGAGCATCGCACACAAACCAATGCTCCACATGCGGGTTTCACATGCCACCAACTCCACATTCACAGACAACTTCAGCGCCAAAGCCGTTTTCAGATAGCCCTCAAAGCAAAGGCTCTAGACGCAAATATTGGTGTGAGAGCTAATTCAATCAAGGAAACACTGCATGTTGGTGAAGGGCATATTGAAGAAGAAGCAGCCTAGTGGTTCTTGTGGGAGAACAACTCCATTTGGCTCACTAACTTCACACACCATCAGGCTTCCAAGCAGCTCTCAAGGAAACTCACTTTTCACACTCTATGCTTAATGCCCTTTGAGTGCATTATCTAGGAATGAACCTGGTAGAGCATCGCACACAAACCAATGCTCCACATGCGGGTTTCACATGCCACCAACTCCACATTCACAGACAACTACAGCGCCAGAGCCATTTTGAGATAGCCCTCAATGCAAAGGCTCTAGACACAAATATTGGTGTGAGAGCTAATTCAATCAAGGAAACACTGCATGTTGGTGAAGGGCATATTGAAGAAGAAGCAGCTGAGTGGTTCTTGTGGGAGAACAACTCCATTTGGCTCACTAACTTCACACACCATCAGGCTTCCAAGCAGCTCTCAAGGAAACTCACTTTTCACACTCTATGCTTAATGCCCTTTGAGTGCATTATTAGGAATGAAGCTGGTAAAACATCGCACACACAAACCAATGCTCCACATGCGGGTTTCACATGCCACCAACTCCACATTCACAGACAACTTCAGCGCCAGAGATGTTTTCAGATAGCCCTCAATGCAAAGGCTCTAGACGAAATATTGGTGTGAGAACTAATTCAATCAAGGAAACACTGCGTGTTGGTGAAGGGCATATTGAAGAAGAAGCAGCCGAGTGGTTCTTGTGGGAGAACAACTCCATTTGGCTCACTAACTTCACACACCATCAGGCTTCCAAGCAGTTCTCAAGGAAACTCACTTTTCACACTCTATGCTTAATGCCCTTTGAGTGCCTAGGAATGAAAGAAGCTTGGTCAGCATCGCACACAATCCAATGCTCCACATGCGGGTTTCATATGCCACCAACTCCACATTCACAGACAACTTCAGTGCCAGAGCCCTTTTCAGATAGCCCTCAATGCAAAGGCTCTAGACGCAAATATTGGTGTGAGAGCTAATTCAATCAAGGAAACACTGCATGTTGGTGAAGGGCATATTGAAGAAGAAGCAGCCGAGTGGTTCTTGTGGGAGAACAACTCCATTTTGGCTCACTAACTTCATACACCATCAGGCTTCCAAGCAGCTCTCAAGGAAACTCACTTTTCACACTCTGTGCTTAATGCCCTTTGAGTGCATTATCTAGGAATGAACCTGGTAGAGCATCGCACAGAAACCAATGCTCCACATGCGGGTTTCACATGCCACCAACTCCACATTCACAGACAACTTCAGCGCCAGAGCCTTTTCCAGATAGCCCTCAATGCAAAGGCTCTAGACGCAAATATTGGTGTGAGAGCTAATTCAATCAAGGAAACACTGCATGTTTGTGAAGGGCATATTGAAGAAGAAGCAGCCGAGTGGTTCTTGTGGGAGAACAACTCCATTTGGCTCACTAACTTCACACACCATCAGGCTTCCAAGCAGTTCTCATGGAAACTCACTTTTCACACTCTATGCTTAATGCCCTTTGAGTGCCTAGGACTGAAAGAAGCTTGGTAAGCACCGCACACAAACCAATGCTCCACATGCGGGTTTCACATGACACCAACTCCACATTCACAGACATCTTCAGCGCCAGAGCCTTTTTCAGATAGCCCTCAATGCAAAGGCTCTAAACACAAATATTGGTGTGAGAGCTAATTCAATCAAGGAAACACTGCATGTTGGTGAAGGGCATATTGAAGAAGAAGCAGCCGAGTGGTTCTTGTGGGAGAACAACTCCATTTGGCTCACTAACTTCACACACCATCAGGCTTCCAAGCAGCTCTCAAGGAAACTCACTTTTCACACTCTATGCTTAATGCCCTTTGAGTGCCTAGGAATGAAAGAAGCTTGGTCAGCATCGCACACAAACCAATGCTCCACATGCGGGTTTCACATGCCACCAACTCCACATTCACAGACAACTTCAGCGTCAATGCTGTTTTCAGATAGCCCTCAATGCAAAGGCTCTAGACGCAAATATTGGTGTGAGAGCTAATTCAATCAAGGAAACACTGCATGTTGGTGAAGGGCATATTGAAGAAGAAGCAGCCGAGTGGTTCTTGTGGGAGAACAACTCCATTTGGCTCACTAACTTCACACACCATCAGGCTTCCAAGCAGCTCTCAAGGAAACTCACTTTTCACACTCTATGCTTAATGCCCTTTGAGTGCCTAGGAATGAAAGAAGCTTGGTCAGCATCGCACACAAACCAATGCTCCACATGCGGGTTTCACATGCCACCAACTCCACATTCACAGACAATTTCAGCACCAAAGCCGTTTTCAGATAGCCCTCAAAGCAAAGGCTCTAGACGCAAATATTGGTGTGAGAGCTAATTCAATCAAGGAAACACTGCATGTTGGTGAAGGGCATATTGAAGAAGAAGCAGCCGAGTGGTTCTTGTGGGAGAACAACTCCATTTTGGCTCACTAACTTCATACACCATCAGGCTTCCAAGCAGCTCTCAAGGAAACTGACTTTTCACACTCTGTGCTTAATGCCCTTTGAGTGCATTATCTAGGAATGAACCTGGTAGAGCATCGCACAGAAACCAATGCTCCACATGCGGGTTTCACATGCCACCAACTCCACATTCACAGACAACTTCAGCGCCAGAGCCTTTTCCAGATAGCCCTCAATGCAAAGGCTCTAGACGCAAATATTGGTGTGAGAGCTAATTCAATCAAGGAAACACTGCATGTTTGTGAAGGGCATATTGAAGAAGAAGCAGCCGAGTGGTTCTTGTGGGAGAACAACTCCATTTGGCTCACTAACTTCACACACCATCAGGCTTCCAAGCAGTTCTCAAGGAAACTCACTTTTCACACTCTATGCTTAATGCCCTTTGAGTGCCTAGGACTGAAAGAAGCTTGGTAAGCACCGCACACAAACCAATGCTCCACATGCGGGTTTCACATGCCACCAACTCCACATTCACAGACATCTTCAGCGCCAGAGCCTTTTTCAGATAGCCCTCAATGCAAAGGCTCTAAACACAAATATTGGTGTGAGAGCTAATTCAATCAAGGAAACACTGCATGTTGGTGAAGGGCATATTGAAGAAGAAGCAGCCGAGTGGTTCTTGTGGGAGAACAACTCCATTTGGCTCACTAACTTCACACACCATCAGGCTTCCAAGCAGCTCTCAAGGAAACTCACTTTTCACACTCTATGCTTAATGCCCTTTGAGTGCCTAGGAATGAAAGAAGCTTGGTCAGCACCGCACACAAACCAATGCTCCACATGCGGGTTTCACATGCCACCAACTCCACATTCACAGACATCTTCAGCGCCAGAGCCTTTTTCAGATAGCCCTCAATGCAAAGGCTCTAAACACAAATATTGGTGTGAGAGCTAATTCAATCAAGGAAACACTGCATGTTGGTGAAGGGCATATTGAAGAAGAAGCAGCCGAGTGGTTCTTGTGGGAGAACAACTCCATTTGGCTCACTAACTTCACACACCATCAGGCTTCCAAGCAGCTCTCAAGGAAACTCACTTTTCACACTCTATGCTTAATGCCCTTTGAGTGCCTAGGAATGAAAGAAGCTTGGTCAGCATCGCACACAAACCAATGCTCCACATGCGGGTTTCACATGACACCAACTCCACATTCACAGACATCTTCAGCGCCAGAGCCTTTTTCAGATAGCCCTCAAAGCAAAGGCTCTAGACGCAAATATTGGTGTGAGAGCTAATTCAATCAAGGAAACACTGCATGTTGGTGAAGGGCATATTGAAGAAGAAGCAGCCGAGTGGTTCTTGTGGGAGAACAACTCCATTTGGCTCACTAACTTCACACACCATCAGGCTTCCAAGCAGCTCTCAAGGAAACTCACTTTTCACACTCTATGCTTAATGCCCTTTGAGTGCCTAGGAATGAAAGAAGCTTGGTCAGCATCGCACACAAACCAACGCACCACATGTGCGTTTCACATGCCACCAACTCCACATTCACAGACAACTTCAGCGCCAAAGCCGTTTTCAGATAGCCCTCAATGCAAAGGCTCTAGACGCAAATATTGGTGTGAGAGCTAATTCAATCAAGGAAACACTGCATGCTGGTGAAGGGCATATTGAAGAAGAAGCAGCCGAGTGGTTCTTGTGGGAGAACAACACCATTTGGCTCACTAACTTCACACACCATCAGGCTTCCAAGCAGCTCTCAAGGAAACTCACTTTTCACACTCTATGCTTAATGCAAGTTTAGTGCATTATCTAAGAATGAACCTGGTGGAGCATCGCACACAAACCAATGCTCCACATGTGCGTTTCACATGCCACCAACTCCACATTCAAAGACAACTTCAGCGCCAGAGCCGTTTTCAGATAGCCCTCAATGCAAAGGCTCTAGACGCAAATATTGGTTTGAGAGCTAATTCAATCAAGGAAACACTGCATGTTGGTGAAGGGCATATTGAAGAAGAAGCAGCCGAGTGGTTCTTGTGGGAGAACAACTCCATTTGGCTCACTAACTTCACACACCATCAGGCTTCCAAGCAGCTCTCAAGGAAACTCAATTTTCACACTCTATGCTTAATGCCCTTTGAGTGCCTAGGACTGAAAGAAGCTTGGTCAGCATCACACACAAACCAACGCACCACATGCGGGTTTCACATGCCACCAACTCCACATTCACAGACAACTTCAGCGCCAAAGCCGTTTTCAGATAGCCCTCAATGCAAAGCCTCTAGACACAAATATTGGTGTGAGAGCTAATTCAATCTGGAAACACTGCATGATGGTGAAGGGCATATTGAAGAAGAAGCAGCCGAGTGGTTCTTGTGGGAGAACAACTCCATTTGGCTCACTAACTTCACACACCATCAGGCTTCCAAGCAGCTCTCAAGGAAACTCACTTTTCACACTCTATGCTTAATGCCCTTTGAGTGCCAAGGAATGAAAGAAGCTTGGTCAGCATCGCACACAAACCAATGCTCCACATGCGGGTTTCACATGCCACCAATTCCACATTCACAGACAACTTCAGCGCCAAAGCCGTTTTCCGATAGCCCTCAATGCAAAGGCTCTAGACGCAAATATTGGTGTGAGAGCTAATTCAATCAAGGAAACACTGCATGCTGGTGAAGGGCATATTGAAGAAGAAGCAGCCGAGTGATTCTTGTGGGAGAACACCTCCATTTGGCTCACTAACTTCACACACCATCAGGCTTCCAAGCAGCTCTCAAGGAAACTCACTTTTCACACTCTATGCTTAATGCCCGTTGAGTGCATTATCTAGGAATGAACCTGGTGGAGCATCGCACACAAACCAATGCTCCACATGCGGGTTTCACATGCCACCAACTCCACATTCACAGACAACTACAGCGCCAGAGCCATTTTGAGATAGCCCTCAATGCAAAGGCTCT
The DNA here is from genome assembly GCF_030435755.1 of Ochotona princeps. Lineage (NCBI taxonomy): Eukaryota > Metazoa > Chordata > Mammalia > Lagomorpha > Ochotonidae > Ochotona > Ochotona princeps. Next base: position 63,374 of record NW_026700239.1, on the reverse strand, counting down.
AGACACAAATATTGGTGTGAGAGCTAATTCAATCAAGGAAACACTGCATGTTGGTGAAGGGCATATTGAAGAAGAAGCAGCTGAGTGGTTCTTGTGGGAGAACAACTCCATTTGGCTCACTAACTTCACACACCATCAGGCTTCCAAGCAGCTCTCAAGGAAACTCACTTTTCACACTCTATGCTTAATGCCCTTTGAGTGCATTATTAGGAATGAAGCTGGTAAAACATCGCACACACAAACCAATGCTCCACATGCGGGTTTCACATGCCACCAACTCCACATTCACAGACAACTTCAGCGCCAGAGATGTTTTCAGATAGCCCTCAATGCAAAGGCTCTAGACGAAATATTGGTGTGAGAACTAATTCAATCAAGGAACACTGCGTGTTGGTGAAGGGCATATTGAAGAAGAAGCAGCCGAGTGGTTCTTGTGGGAGAACAACTCCATTTGGCTCACTAACTTCACACACCATCAGGCTTCCAAGCAGTTCTCAAGGAAACTCACTTTTCACACTCTATGCTTAATGCCCTTTGAGTGCCTAGGAATGAAAGAAGCTTGGTCAGCATCGCACACAATCCAATGCTCCACATGCGGGTTTCATATGCCACCAACTCCACATTCACAGACAACTTCAGTGCCAGAGCCCTTTTCAGATAGCCCTCAATGCAAAGGCTCTAGACGCAAATATTGGTGTGAGAGCTAATTCAATCAAGGAAACACTGCATGTTGGTGAAGGGCATATTGAAGAAGAAGCAGCCGAGTGGTTCTTGTGGGAGAACAACTCCATTTTGGCTCACTAACTTCATACACCATCAGGCTTCCAAGCAGCTCTCAAGGAAACTCACTTTTCACACTCTGTGCTTAATGCCCTTTGAGTGCATTATCTAGGAATGAACCTGGTAGAGCATCGCACAGAAACCAATGCTCCACATGCGGGTTTCACATGCCACCAACTCCACATTCACAGACAACTTCAGCGCCAGAGCCTTTTCCAGATAGCCCTCAATGCAAAGGCTCTAGACGCAAATATTGGTGTGAGAGCTAATTCAATCAAGGAAACACTGCATGTTTGTGAAGGGCATATTGAAGAAGAAGCAGCCGAGTGGTTCTTGTGGGAGAACAACTCCATTTGGCTCACTAACTTCACACACCATCAGGCTTCCAAGCAGTTCTCAAGGAAACTCACTTTTCACACTCTATGCTTAATGCCCTTTGAGTGCCTAGGACTGAAAGAAGCTTGGTAAGCACCGCACACAAACCAATGCTCCACATGCGGGTTTCACATGACACCAACTCCACATTCACAGACATCTTCAGCGCCAGAGCCTTTTTCAGATAGCCCTCAATGCAAAGGCTCTAAACACAAATATTGGTGTGAGAGCTAATTCAATCAAGGAAACACTGCATGTTGGTGAAGGGCATATTGAAGAAGAAGCAGCCGAGTGGTTCTTGTGGGAGAACAACTCCATTTGGCTCACTAACTTCACACACCATCAGGCTTCCAAGCAGCTCTCAAGGAAACTCACTTTTCACACTCTATGCTTAATGCCCTTTGAGTGCCTAGGACTGAAAGAAGCTTGGTCAGCATCGCACACAAACCAATGCTCCACATGCGGGTTTCACATGCCACCAACTCCACATTCACAGACAACTTCAGCGTCAATGCTGTTTTCAGATAGCCCTCAAAGCAAAGGCTCTAGACGCAAATATTGGTGTGAGAGCTAATTCAATCAAGGAAACACTGCATGTTGGTGAAGGGCATATTGAAGAAGAAGCAGCCGAGTGGTTCTTGTGGGAGAACAACTCCATTTGGCTCACTAACTTCACACACCATCAGGCTTCCAAGCAGCTCTCAAGGAAACTCACTTTTCACACTCTATGCTTAATGCCCTTTGAGTGCCTAGGAATGAAAGAAGCTTGGTCAGCATCGCACACAAACCAATGCTCCACATGCGGGTTTCACATGCCACCAACTCCACATTCACAGACAACTTCAGCGTCAATGCTGTTTTCAGATAGCCCTCAATGTATAGGCTCTAGACGCAAATATTGGTGTGAGAGCTAATTCAATGAAGGAAACACTGCATGTTGGTGAAGGGCATATTGAAGAAGAAGCAGCCGAGTGGTTCTTGTGGGAGAACAACTCCATTTTGCTCACTAACTTCATACACCATCAGGCTTCCAAGCAGCTCTCAAGGAAACTCACTTTTCACACTCTACGCTTAATGCCCTTTGAGTGCATTATCTAGGAATGAAGCTGGTAGAGCATCGCACAGAAACCAATGCTCCACATGCGGGTTTCACATGCCACCAACTCCACATTCACAGACAACTTCAGCGCCAGAGCCTTTTTCAGATAGCCCTCAATGCAAAGGCTCTAGACGCAAATATTGGTGTGAGAGCTAATTCAATCAAGGAAACACTGCATGTTGGTGAAGGGCATATTGAAGAAGAAGCAGCCGAGTGGTTCTTGTGGGAGAACAACTCCATTTGGCTCACTAACTTCACACACCATCAGGCTTCCAAGCAACTCTCAAGGAAACTCACTTTTCACACTCTATGCTTAATGCCCTTTGAGTGCCTAGGACTGAAAGAAGCTTGGTAAGCACCGCACACAAACCAATGCTCCACATGCGGGTTTCACATGCCACCAACTCCACATTCACAGACAACTTCAGCGCCAGAGCCTTTTTCAGATAGCCCTCAATGCAAAGGCTCCAAACACAAATATTGGTGTGAGAGCTAATTCAATCAAGGAAACACTGCATGTTGGTGAAGGGCATATTGAAGAAGAAGCAGCCGAGTGGTTCTTGTGGGAGAACAACTCCATTTGGCTCACTAACTTCACACACTATCAGGCTTCCAAGCAGCTCTCAAGGAAACTCACTTTTCACACTCTATGCTTAATGCCCTTTGAGTGCCTAGGAATGAAAGAAGCTTGGTCAGCATCGCACACAAACCAATGCTCCACATGCGGGTTTCACATGCCACCAACTCCACATTCACAGACAACTTCAGCGCCAGAGCCGTTTTCAGATAGCCCTCAATGCAAAGGCTCTAGACGCAAATATTGGTGTGAGAACTAATTCAATCAAGGAAACACTGCATGTTGGTGAAGGACATATTGAAGAAGAAGCAGCCGAGTGGTTCTTGTGGGAGAACAACTCCATTTGGCTCACTAACTTCACACACCATCAGGCTTCCAAGCAGCTCTCAAGGAAACTCACTTTTCACACTCTATGCTTAATGCCCTTTGAGTGCCTAGGAATGAAAGAAGCTTGGTCAGCATCGCACACAAACCAATGCTCCACATGCGGGTTTCACATGCCACCAACTCCACATTCACAGACAACTTCAGCGTCAATGCTGTTTTCAGATAGCCCTCAATGTAAAGGCTCTAGACGCAAATATTGGTGTGAGAGCTAATTCAATCAAGGAAACACTGCATGTTGGTGAAGGGCATATTGAAGAAGAAGCAGCCGAGTGGTTCTTGTGGGAGAACAACTCCATTTTGCTCACTAACTTCATACACCATCAGGCTTCCAAGCAGCTCTCAAGGAAACTCACTTTTCACACTCTGTGCTTAATGCCCTTTGAGTGCATTATCTAGGAATGAACCTGGTAGAGCATCGCACAGAAACCAATGCTCCACATGCGGGTTTCACATGCCACCAACTCCACATTCACAGACAACTTCAGCGCCAGAGCCTTTTTCAGATAGCCCTCAATGCAAAGGCTCTAGACGCAAATATTGGTGTGAGAGCTAATTCAATCAAGGAAACACTGCATGTTGGTTAAGGGCATATTGAAGAAGAAGCAGCCGAGTGGTTCTTGTGGGAGAACAACTCCATTTGGCTCACTAACTTCACACACCATCAGGCTTCCAAGCAACTCTCAAGGAAACTCACTTTTCACACTCTATGCTTAATGCCCTTTGAGTGCCTAGGACTGAAAGAAGCTTGGTAAGCACCGCACACAAACCAATGCTCCACATGCGGGTTTCACATGCCACCAACTCCACATTCACAGACAACTTCAGCGCCAGAGCCTTTTTCAGATAGCCCTCAATGCAAAGGCTCTAAACACAAATATTGGTGTGAGAGCTAATTCAATGAAGGAAACACTGCATGTTGGTGAAGGGCATATTGAAGAAGAAGCAGCCGAGTGGTTCTTGTGGGAGAACAACTCCATTTGGCTCACTAACTTCACACACCATCAGGCTTCCAAGCAGCTCTCAAGGAAACTCACTTTTCACACTCTATGCTTAATGCCCTATGAGTGCCTAGGAATGAAAGAAGCTTGGTCAGCATCGCACACAAACCAATGCTCCACATGCGGGTTTCACATGCCACCAACTCCACATTCACAGACAACTTCAGCTTCAATGCTGTTTTCAGATAGCCATCAAAGCAAAGGCTCTAGACGCAAATATTGGTGTGAGAGCTAATTCACTCAAGGAAACACTGCATGTTGGTGAAGGGCATATTGAAGAAGAAGCAGCCGAGTGGTTCTTGTGGGAGAACAACTCCATTTGGCTCACTAACTTCACACACCATCAGGCTTCCAAGCAGCTCTCAAGGAAACTCACTTTTCACACTCTATGCTTAATGCCCTTTGAGTGCATTATCTACGAATGAACCTGGTAGAGCATCACACAAACCAATGCTCCATATGCGGGTTTCACATGCAGCAACTCCACATTCACAGACAACTTCAGCGCCAGAGCCGTTTTCAGATAGCCCTCAATGCAAAGGCTCTAGACGAAATATTGGTGTGAGAACTAATTCAATCAAGGAAACACTGCATGTTGGTGAAGGGCATATTGAAGAAGAAGCAGCCGAGTGGTTCTTGTGGGAGAACAACTCCATTTGGCTCACTAACTTCACACACTATCAGGCTTCCAAGCAGCTCTCAAGGAAACTCACTTTTCACACTCTATGCTTAATGCCCTTTGAGTGCCTAGGAATGAAAGAAGCTTGGTCAGCATCGCACACAAACCAATGCTCCACATGCGGGTTTCACATGCCACCAACTCCACATTCACAGACAACTTCAGCGCCAGAGCCGTTTTCAGATAGCCCTCAATGCAAAGGCTCTAGACGCAAATATTGGTGTGAGAACTAATTCAATCAAGGAAACACTGCATGTTGGTGAAGGACATATTGAAGAAGAAGCAGCCGAGTGGTTCTTGTGGGAGAACAACTCCATTTGGCTCACTAACTTCACACACCATCAGGCTTCCAAGCAGCTCTCAAGGAAACTCACTTTTCACACTCTATGCTTAATGCCCTTTGAGTGCCTAGGAATGAAAGAAGCTTGGTCAGCATCGCACACAAACCAATGCTCCACATGCGGGTTTCACATGCCACCAACTCCACATTCATAGACAACTTCAGCGTCAATGCTGTTTTCAGATAGCCCTCAATGTAAAGGCTCTAGACGCAAATATTGGTGTGAGAGCTAATTCAATCAAGGAAACACTGCATGTTGGTGAAGGGTATATTGAAGAAGAAGCAGCCGAGTGGTTCTTGTGGGAGAACAACTCCATTTTGCTCACTAACTTCACACACCATCAGGCTTCCAAGCAGCTCTCAAGGAAACTCACTTTTCACACTCTGTGCTTAATGCCCTTTGAGTGCATTATCTAGGAATGAACCTGGTAGAGCATCGCACAGAAACCAATGCTCCACATGCGGGTTTCACATGCCACCAACTCCACATTCAAAGACAACTTCAGCGCCAGAGCCTTTTTCAGATAGCCCTCAATGCAAAGGCTCTAGACGCAAATATTGGTGTGAGAGCTAATTCAATCAAGGAAACACTGCATGTTGGTGAAGGGCATATTGAAGAAGAAGCAGCCTAGTGGTTCTTGTGGGAGAACAACTCCATTTGGCTCACTAACTTCACACACCATCAGGCTTCCAAGCAACTCTCAAGGAAACTCACTTTTCACACTCTATGCTTAATGCCCTTTGAGTGCCTAGGACTGAAAGAAGCTTGGTAAGCACCGCACACAAACCAATGCTCCACATGCGGGTTTCACATGCCACCAACTCCACATTCACAGACAACTTCAGCGCCAGAGCCTTTTTCAGATAGCCCTCAATGCAAAGGCTCTAAACACAAATATTGGTGTGAGAGCTAATTCAATGAAGGAAACACTGCATGTTGGTGAAGGGCATATTGAAGAAGAAGCAGCCGAGTGGTTCTTGTGGGAGAACAACTCCATTTGGCTCACTAACTTCACACACCATCAGGCTTCCAAACAGCTCTCAAGGAAACTCACTTTTCACACTCTATGCTTAATGCCCTATGAGTGCCTAGGAATGAAAGAAGCTTGGTCAGCATCGCACACAAACCAATGCTCCACATGCGGGTTTCACATGCCACCAACTCCACATTCACAGACAACTTCAGCGTCAATGCTGTTTTCAGATAGCCATCAAAGCAAAGGCTCTAGACGCAAATATTGGTGTGAGAGCTAATTCACTCAAGGAAACACTGCATGTTGGTGAAGGGCATATTGAAGAAGAAGCAGCCGAGTGGTTCTTGTGGGAGAACAACTCCATTTGGCTCACTAACTTCACACACCATCAGGCTTCCAAGCAGCTCTCAAGGAAACTCACTTTTCACACTCTATGCTTAATGCCCTTTGAGTGCATTATCTACGAATGAACCTGGTAGAGCATCACACAAACCAATGCTCCATATGCGGGTTTCACATGCAGCAACTCCACATTCACAGACAACTTCAGCGCCAAAGCCATTTTCAGATAGCCCTCAATGCAAAGGCTCTTGACGCAAATATTGGTGTGAGAGCTAATTCAATCAAGGAAACACTGCATGTTGGTGAAGGGCATATTGAAGAAGAAGCAGCCGAGTGGTTCTTGTGGGAGAACAACTCCATTTGGCTCACTAACTTCACACACCATCAGGCTTCCAAGCAGCTCTCAAGGAAACTCACTTTTCACACTCTATGCTTAATGCCCTTTGAGTGCATTATCTAGGAATGAACCTGGTAGTGCATCACACACAAACCAATGCTCCACATGCGGGTTTCACATGCCACCAACTCCACATTCACAGACAACTTCAGCGCCAGAGCCGTTTTCAGATAGCCCTCAATGCAAAGGCTCTAGACGAAATATTGGTGTGAGAACTAATTCAATCAAGGAAACACTGCATGTTGGTGAAGGGCATATTGAAGAAGAAGCAGCCGAGTGGTTCTTGTGGGAGAACAACTCCATTTGGCTCACTAACTTCACACACTATCAGGCTTCCAAGCAGCTCTCAAGGAAACTCACTTTTCACACTCTATGCTTAATGCCCTTTGAGTGCCTAGGAATGAAAGAAGCTTGGTCAGCATCGCACACAAACCAATGCTCCACATGCGGGTTTCACATGCCACCAACTCCACATTCACAGACAACTTCAGCGTCAATGCTGTTTTCAGATAGCCCTCAATGTAAAGGCTCTAGACGCAAATATTGGTGTGAGAGCTAATTCAATGAAGGAAACACTGCATGTTGGTGAAGGGCATATTGAAGAAGAAGCAGCCGAGTGGTTCTTGTGGGAGAACAACTCCATTTTGCTCACTAACTTCATACACCATCAGGCTTCCAAGCAGCTCTCAACGAAACTAACTTTTCACACTCTGTGCTTAATGCCCTTTGAGTGCATTATCTAGGAATGAACCTGGTAGAGCATCGCACAGAAACCAATGCTCCACATGCGGGTTTCACATGCCACCAACTCCACATTCACAGACAACTTCAGCGCCAGAGCCGTTTTCAGATAGCCCTCAATGCAAAGGCTCTAGACGCAAATATTGGTGTGAGAGCTAATTCAATCAAGGAAACACGGCATGTTGGTGAAGGGCATATTGAAGAAGAAGCAGCCGAGTGGTTCTTGTGGGAGAACAACTCCATTTGGCTCACTAACTTCACACACCATCAGGCTTCCAAGCAACTCTCAAGGAAACTCACTTTTCACACTCTATGCTTAATGCCCTTTGAGTGCCTAGGACTGAAAGAAGCTTGGTAAGCACCGCACACAAACCAATGCTCCACATGCGGGTTTCACATGCCACCAACTCCACATTCACAGACAACTTCAGCGCCAGAGCCTTTTTCAGATAGCCCTCAATGCAAAGGCTCTAAACACAAATATTGGTGTGAGAGCTAATTCAATGAAGGAAACACTGCATGTTGGTGAAGGGCATATTGAAGAAGAAGCAGCCGAGTGGTTCTTGTGGGAGAACAACTCCATTTGGCTCACTAACTTCACACACCATCAGGCTTCCAAGCAGCTCTCAAGGAAACTCACTTTTCACACTCTATGCTTAATGCCCTTTGAGTGCCTAGGAATGAAAGAAGCTTGGTCAGCATCGCACACAAACCAATGCTCCACATGCGGGTTTCACATGCCACCAACTCCACATTCACAGACAACTTCAGCGCCAGAGCCGTTTTCAGATAGCCCTCAATGCAAAGGCTCTAGACGCAAATATTGGTGTGAGAACTAATTCAATCAAGGAAACACTGCATGTTGGTGAAGGACATATTGAAGAAGAAGCAGCCGAGTGGTTCTTGTGGGAGAACAACTCCATTTGGCTCACTAACTTCACACACCATCAGGCTTCCAAGCAGCTCTCAAGGAAACTCACTTTTCACACTCTATGCTTAATGCCCTTTGAGTGCCTAGGAATGAAAGAAGCTTGGTCAGCATCGCACACAAACCAATGCTCCACATGCGGGTTTCACATGCCACCAACTCCACATTCACAGACAACTTCAGCGTCAATGCTGTTTTCATATAGCCCTCAATGCAAAGGCTCTAGACGCAAATATTGGTGTGAGAGCTAATTCAATGAAGGAAACACTGCATGTTGCTGAAGGGCATATTGAAGAAGAAGCAGCCGAGTGGTTCTTGTGGGAGAACAACTCCATTTTGCTCACTAACTTCATACACCATCAGGCTTCCAAGCAGCTCTCAAGGAAACTCACTTTTCACACTCTGTGCTTAATGCCCTTTGAGTGCATTATCTAGGAATGAACCTGGTAGAGCATCGCACAGAAACCAATGCTCCACATGCGGGTTTCACATGCCACCAACTCCACATTCACAGACAACTTCAGCGCCAGAGCCTTTTTCAGATAGCCCTCAATGCAAAGGCTCTAGACGCAAATATTGGTGTGAGAGCTAATTCAATTAAGGAAACACTGCATGTTGGTGAAGGGCATATTGAAGAAGAAGCAGCCGAGTGGTTCTTGTGGGAGAACAACTCCATTTGGCTCACTAACTTCACACACCATCAGGCTTCCAAGCAACTCTCAAGGAAACTCACTTTTCACACTCTATGCTTAATGCCCTTTGAGTGCCTAGGACTGAAAGAAGCTTGGTAAGCACCGCACACAAACCAATGCTCCACATGCGGGTTTCACATGCCACCAACTCCACATTCACAGACAACTTCAGCGCCAGAGCCTTTTTCAGATAGCCCTCAATGCAAAGGCTCTAAACACAAATATTGGTGTGAGAGCTAATTCAATCAAGGAAACACTGCATGTTGGTGAAGGGCATATTGAAGAAGAAGCAGCCGAGTGGTTCTTGTGGGAGAACAACTCCATTTGGCTCACTAACTTCACACACCATCAGGCTTCCAAGCAGCTCTCAAGGAAACTCACTTTTCACACTCTATGCTTAATGCCCTTTGAGTGCATTATCTACGAATGAACCTGGTAGAGCATCACACAAATACCAATGCTCCATATGCGGGTTTCACATGCAGCAACTCCACATTCACAGACAACTTCAGCGCCAAAGCCATTTTCAGATAGCCCTCAATGCAAAGGCTCTTGACGCAAATATTGGTGTGAGAGCTAATTCAATCAAGGAAACACTGCATGTTGGTGAAGGGCATATTGAAGAAGAAGCAGCCGAGTGGTGCTTGTGGGAGAACAACTCCATTTGGCTCACTAACTTCACACACCATCAGGCTTCCAAGCAGCTCTCAAGGAAACTCACTTTTCACACTCTATGCTTAATGCCCTTTGAGTGCATTATCTAGGAATGAACCTGGTAGAGCATCACACACAAACCAATGCTCCACATGCGGGTTTCACATGCCACCAACTCCACATTCACAGACAACTTCAGCGCCAGAGCCGTTTTCAGATAGCCCTCAATGCAAAGGCTCTAGACACAAATATTGGTGTGAGAACTAATTCAATCAAGGAAACACTGCATGTTGGTGAAGGGCATATTGAAGAAGAAGCAGCCGAGTGGTTCTTGTGGGAAAACAACTCCATTTGGCTCACTAACTTCACACACCATCAGGCTTCCAAGCAGTTCTCAAGGAAACTCACTTTTCACACTCTATGCTTAATGCCCTTTGAGTGCCTAGGACTGAAAAAGCTTGGTCAGCATCGCACACTAACCAATGCTCTACATGCGGGCTTCACATGCCACCAACTCCACATTCACAGACAACTTCAGCGCCAGAGCCGTTTTCAGATAGCCCTCAATGCAAAGGCTCTAGACGAAATATTGGTGTGAGAACTAATTCAATCAAGGAAACACTGCATGTTGCTGAAGGGCATATTGAAGAAGAAGCAGCCGAGTGGTTCTTGTGGGAGAACAACTCCATTTGGCTCACTAACTTCACACACCATCAGGCTTCCAAGCAGCTCTCAAGGAAACTCACTTTTCACACTCTATGCTTAATGCCCTTTGAGTGCCTAGGACTGAAAGAAGCTTGGTAAGCACCGCACACAAACCAATGCTCCACATACGGGTTTCACATGACACCAACTGCACATTCACAGACAACTTCAGCGCCAGAGCCTTTTTCAGATAGCCCTCAATGCAAAGGCTCTAAACACAAATATTGGTGTGAGAGCTAATTCAATCAAGGAAACACTGCATGTTGGTGAAGGGCATATTGAAGAAGAAGCAGCCGAGTGGTTCTTGTGGGAGAACAACTCCATTTGGCTCACTAACTTCACACACTATCAGGCTTCCAAGCAGCTCTCAAGGAAACTCACTTTTCACACTCTATGCTTAATGCCCTTTGAGTGCCTAGGAATGAAAGAAGCTTGGTCAGCATCGCACACAAACCAATGCTCCACATGCGGGTTTCAAATGCCACCAACTCCACATTCACAGACAACTTCAGCGCCAGAGCCGTTTTCAGATAGCCCTCAATGCAAAGGCTCTAGACGCAAATATTGGTGTGAGAACTAATTCAATCAAGGAAACACTGCATGTTGGTGAAGGACATATTGAAGAAGAAGCAGCCGAGTGGTTCTTGTGGGAGAACAACTCCATTGGGTCACTAACTTCACACACCATCAGGCTTCCAAGCAGCTCTCAAGGAAACTCACTTTTCACACTCTATGCTTAATGCCCTTTGATTGCCTAGGAATGAAAGAAGCTTGGTCAGCATCGCACACAAACCAATGCTCCACATGCGGGTTTCACATGACACCAACTCCACATTCACAGACAACTTCAGCGCCAGAGCCCTTTTCAGATAGCCCTCAATGTAAAGGCTCTAGACGCAAATATTGGTGTGAGAGCTAATTCAATCAAGGAAACACTGCATGTTGGTGAAGGGCATATTGAAGAAGAAGCAGCCGAGTGGTTCTTGTGGGAGAACAACTCCATTTTGCTCACTAACTTCATACACCATCAGGCTTCCAAGCAACTCTCAAGGAAACTCACTTTTCACACTCTGTGCTTAATGCCCTTTGAGTGCATTATCTAGGAATGAACCTGGTAGAGCATCGCACAGAAACCAATGCTCCACATGCGGGTTTCACATGCCACCAACTCCACATTCACAGACAACTTCAGCGCCAGAGCCTTTTTCAGATAGCCCTCAATGCAAAGGCTCTAGACGCAAATATTGGTGTGAGAGCTAATTCAATCAAGGAAACACTGCATGTTGGTGAAAGGCATATTGAAGAAGAAGCAGCCGAGTGGTTCTTGTGGGAGAACAACTCCATTTGGCTCACTAACTTCACACACCATCAGGCTTCCAAGCAACTCTCAAGGAAACTCACTTTTCACACTCTATGCTTAATGCCCTTTGAGTGCCTAGGACTGAAAGAAGCTTGGTAAGCACCGCACACAAACCAATGCTCCACATGCGGGTTTCACATGCCACCAACCCCACATTCACAGACAACTTCAGCGCCAGAGCCTTTTTCAGATAGCCGTCAATGCAAAGGTTCTAGACGCAAATATTGGTGTGAGAGCTAATTCAATCAAGGAAACACTGCATGTTGGTGAAGGGCATATTGAAGAAGAAGCAGCCGAGTGGTTCTTGTGGGAGAACAACTCCATTTCGCTCACTAACTTCATACACCATCAGGCTTCCAAGCAGCTCTCAAGGAAACTCACTTTTCACACTCTATGCTTAATGCCCTTTGAGTGCATTATCTAGGAATGAACCTGGTAGAGCATCGCACACAAACCAATGATCCACATGCGGGTTTCACATGCCACCAACTCCACATTCACAGACAACTTCAGCGCCAGAACCTTTTTCAGATAGTCTTCAATGCAAAGGCTCTAGACGCAAATATTGGTGTGAGAGCTAATTCAATCAAGGAAACACTGCATGTTGGTGAAGGGCATATTGAAGAAGAAGCAGCCGAGTGGTTCTTGTGGGAGAACAACTCCATTTGGCTCACTAACTTCACACACCATCAGGCTTCCAAGCAGCTCTCAAGGAAACTCACTTTTCACACTCTATGCTTAATGCCCTTTGAGTGCATTATCTACGAATGAACCTAGTAGAGCATCACACAAATACCAATGCTCCATATGCGGGTTTCACATGCAGCAACTCCACATTCACAGACAACTTCAGCGCCAAAGCCATTTTCAGATAGCCCTCAATGCAAAGGCTCTAGACGCAAATATTGGTGTGAGAGCTAATTCAATCAAGGAAACACTGCATGTTGGTGAAGGGCATATTGAAGAAGAAGCAGCCGAGTGGTGCTTGTGGGAGAACAACTCCATTTGGCTCACTAACTTCACACACTATCAGGCTTCCAAGCAGCTCTCAAGGAAACTCACTTTTCACACTCTATGCTTAATGCCCTTTGAGTGCATTATCTAGCAATGAACCTGGTAGAGCATCACACACAAACCAATGCTCCACATGCGGGTTTCACATGCCACCAACTCCACATTCACAGACAACTTCAGCGCCAGAGCCGTTTTCAGATAGCCCTCAATGCAAAGGCTCTAGACGAAATATTGGTGTAAGAACTAATTCAAGCAAGGAAACACTGCATTATGGTGAAGGGCATATTGAAGAAGAAGCAGCCGAGTGGTTCTTGTGGGAGAACAACTCCATTTCGCTCACTAACTTCACACACCATCAGGCTTCCAAGCAACTCTCAAGGAAACTCACTTTTCACACTCTATGCTTAATGCCCTTTGAGTGCCTAGGACTGAAAGAAGCTTGGTAAGCACCGCACACAAACCAATGCTCCACATACGGGTTTCACATGACACCAACTCCACATTCACAGACAACTTCAGCGCCAGAGCCGTTTTCAGATAGCCCTCAATGCAAAGGCTCTAGACGCAAATATTGGTGTGAGAGCTAATTCAATCAAGGAAACACTGCATGTTGGTGAAGGGCATATTGAAGAAGAAGCAGCCGAGTGGTTCTTGTGGGAGAACAACTCCATTTGGCTCAATAACTTCACACACCATCGGGCTTCCAAGCAGCTCTCAAGGAAACTCACTTTTCACACTCTATGCTTAATGCCCTTTGAGTGCCTAGGACTGAAAGAAGCTTGGTCAGCATCGCACACAAACCAATGCTCCACATGCGGGTTTCACATGCCACCAACTCCACATTCACAGACAACTTCAGCGCCAGAGCCTTTTTCAGATAGCCCTCAATGCAAAGGCTCTAGACGCAAATATTGGTGTGAGAGCTAATTCAATCAAGGAAACAATGCATGTTGGTGAAGGGCATATTGAAGAAGAAGCAGCCGAGTGGTTCTTGTGGGAGAACAACTCCATTTCGCTCACTAACTTCACACACTATCAGGCTTCCAAGCAGCTCTCAAGGAAACTCACTTTTCACACTCTATGCTTAATGCCCTTTGAGTGCATTAGCTAGGAATGAACCTGGTGGAGCATCGCACACAAACCAATGCTCCACATGCGGGTTTCACATGCCACCAACTCCACATTCACAGACAACTTCAGCGCCAGAGCCGTTTTCAGATACCCCTCAATGCAAAGGCTCTAGACGCAAATATTGGTGTGAGAGCTAATTCAATCAAGGAAACACTGCATGTTGGTGAAGGGCATATTGAAGAAGAAGCAGCCGAGTGGTTCTTGTGGGAGAACAACTCCATTTGGCTCACTAACTTCACACACCATCAGGCTTCCAAGCAGCTCTCAAGGAAACTCACTTTTCACACTCTATGCTTCATGCCCTTTGAGTGCATTAGCTAGGAATGAACCTGGTAGAGCATCGCACACAAACCAATGCTCCACATGCGGGTTTCACATGCCACCAACTCCACATTCACAGACAACTTCAGCGCCAGAGCCTTTTTCAGATAGCCCTCAATGCAAAGGCTCTAGACGCAAATATTGGTGTGAGAGCTAATTCAATCAAGGAAACAATGCATGTTGGTGAAGGGCATATTGAAGAAGAAGCAGCCGAGTGGTTCTTGTGGGAGAACAACTCCATTTCGCTCACTAACTTCACACACTATCAGGCTTCCAAGCAGCTCTCAAGGAAACTCACTTTTCACACTCTATGCTTAATGCCCTTTGAGTGCATTAGCTAGGAATGAACCTGGTAGAGCATCGCACACAAACCAATGCTCCACATGCGGGTTTCACATGCCACCAACTCCACATTCACAGACAACTTCAGCGCCAGAGCCGTTTTCAGATACCCCTCAATGCAAAGGCTCTAGACGCAAATATTGGTGTGAGAGCTAATTCAATCAAGGAAACACTGCATGTTGGTGAAGGGCATATTGAAGAAGAAGCAGCCGAGTGGTTCTTGTGGGAAAACAACTCCATTTGGCTCACTAACTTCACACACCATCAGGCTTCCAAGCAGTTCTCAAGGAAACTCACTTTTCACACTCTATGCTTAATGCCCTTTGAGTGCCTAGGACTGAAAAAGCTTGGTCAGCATCGCACACTAACCAATGCTCTACATGCGGGCTTCACATGCCACCAACTCCACATTCACAGACAACTTCAGCGCCAGAGCCGTTTTCAGATAGCCCTCAATGCAAAGGCTCTAGACGAAATATTGGTGTGAGAACTAATTCAATCAAGGAAACACTGCATGTTGCTGAAGGGCATATTGAAGAAGAAGCAGCCGAGTGGTTCTTGTGGGAGAACAACTCCATTTGGCTCACTAACTTCACACACCATCAGGCTTCCAAGCAGCTCTCAAGGAAACTCACTTTTCACACTCTATGCTTAATGCCCTTTGAGTGCATTATCTACGAATGAACCTGGGAGAGCATCACACAAATACCAATGCTCCATATGCGGGTTTCACATGCAGCAACTCCACATTCACAGACAACTACAGCGCCAAAGCCATTTTCAGATAGCCCTCAATGCAAAGGCTCTTGACGCCAATATTGGTGTGAGAGCTAATTCAATCAAGGAAACACTGCATGTTGGTGAAGGGCATATTGAAGAAGAATCAGCCGAGTGGTGCTTGTCTGAGAACAACTCCATTTGGCTCACTAACTTCACACACCATCAGGCTTCCAAGCAGCTCTCAAGGAAACTCACTTTTCACACTCTATGCTTAATGCTCTTTGAGTGCATTATCTAGGAATGAACCTGGTAGAGCATCACACACAAACCAATGCTCCACATGCGGGTTTCACATGCCACCAACTCCACATTCACAGACAACTTCAGCGCCAGAGCCGTTTTCAGATAGCCCTCAATGCCAAGGCTCTAGACGAAATATTGGTGTGAGAACTAATTCAATCAAGGAAACACTGCATTATGGTGAAGGGCATATTGAAGAAGAAGCAGCCGAGTGGTTCTTGTGGGAGAACAACTCCATTTGGTGCACTAACTTCACACACCATCAGGCTTCCAAGCAACTCTCAAGGAAACTCACTTTTCACACTCTATGCTTAATGCCCTTTGAGTGCCTAGGACTGAAAGAAGCTTGGTAAGCACCGCACACAAACCAATGCTCCACATACGGGTTTCACATGACACCAACTGCACATTCACAGACAACTTCAGCGCCAGAGCCTTTTTCAGATAGCCCTCAATGCAAAGGCTCTAAACACAAATATTGGTGTGAGAGCTAATTCAATCAAGGAAACACTGCATGTTGGTGAAGGGCATATTGAAGAAGAAGCAGCCGAGTGGTTCTTGTGGGAGAACAACTCCATTTGGCTCACTAACTTCACACACTATCAGGCTTCCAAGCAGCTCTCAAGGAAACTCACTTTTCACACTCTATGCTTAATGCCCTTTGAGTGCCTAGGAATGAAAGAAGCTTGGTCAGCATCGCACACAAACCAATGCTCCACATGCGGGTTTCAAATGCCACCAACTCCACATTCACAGACAACTTCAGCGCCAGAGCCGTTTTCAGATAGCCCTCAATGCAAAGGCTCTAGACGCAAATATTGGTGTGAGAACTAATTCAATCAAGGAAACACTGCATGTTGGTGAAGGACATATTGAAGAAGAAGCAGCCGAGTGGTTCTTGTGGGAGAACAACTCCATTGGGTCACTAACTTCACACACCATCAGGCTTCCAAGCAGCTCTCAAGGAAACTCACTTTTCACACTCTATGCTTAATGCCCTTTGATTGCCTAGGAATGAAAGAAGCTTGGTCAGCATCGCACACAAACCAATGCTCCACATGCGGGTTTCACATGCCACCAACTCCACATTCACAGACAACTTCAGCGCCAGAGCCCTTTTCAGATAGCCCTCAATGTAAAGGCTCTAGACGCAAATATTGGTGTGAGAGCTAATTCAATCAAGGAAACACTGCATGTTGGTGAAGGGCATATTGAAGAAGAAGCAGCCGAGTGGTTCTTGTGGGAGAACAACTCCATTTTGCTCACTAACTTCATACACCATCAGGCTTCCAAGCAACTCTCAAGGAAACTCACTTTTCACACTCTGTGCTTAATGCCCTTTGAGTGCATTATCTAGGAATGAACCTGGTAGAGCATCGCACAGAAACCAATGCTCCACATGCGGGTTTCACATGCCACCAACTCCACATTCACAGACAACTTCAGCGCCAGAGCCTTTTTCAGATAGCCCTCAATGCAAAGGCTCTAGACGCAAATATTGGTGTGAGAGCTAATTCAATCAAGGAAACACTGCATGTTGGTGAAAGGCATATTGAAGAAGAAGCAGCCGAGTGGTTCTTGTGGGAGAACAACTCCATTTGGCTCACTAACTTCACACACCATCAGGCTTCCAAGCAACTCTCAAGGAAACTCACTTTTCACACTCTATGCTTAATGCCCTTTGAGTGCCTAGGACTGAAAGAAGCTTGGTAAGCACCGCACACAAACCAATGCTCCACATGCGGGTTTCACATGCCACCAACCCCACATTCACAGACAACTTCAGCGCCAGAGCCTTTTTCAGATAGCCGTCAATGCAAAGGTTCTAGACGCAAATATTGGTGTGAGAGCTAATTCAATCAAGGAAACACTGCATGTTGGTGAAGGGCATATTGAAGAAGAAGCAGCCGAGTGGTTCTTGTGGGAGAACAACTCCATTTCGCTCACTAACTTCATACACCATCAGGCTTCCAAGCAGCTCTCAAGGAAACTCACTTTTCACACTCTATGCTTAATGCCCTTTGAGTGCATTTTCTAGGAATGAACCTGGTAGAGCATCGCACACAAACCAATGCTCCACATGCGGGTTTCACATGCCACCAACTCCACATTCACAGACAACTTCAGCGCCAGAACCTTTTTCAGATAGTCTTCAATGCAAAGGCTCTAGACGCAAATATTGGTGTGAGAGCTAATTCAATCAAGGAAACACTGCATGTTGGTGAAGGGCATATTGAAGAAGAAGCAGCCGAGTGGTTCTTGTGGGAGAACAACTCCATTTGGCTCACTAACTTCACACACCATCAGGCTTCCAAGCAGCTCTCAAGGAAACTCACTTTTCACACTCTATGCTTAATGCCCTTTGAGTGCATTATCTACGAATGAACCTAGTAGAGCATCACACAAATACCAATGCTCCATATGCGGGTTTCACATGCAGCAACTCCACATTCACAGACAACTTCAGCGCCAAAGCCATTTTCAGATAGCCCTCAATGCAAAGGCTCTAGACGCAAATATTGGTGTGAGAGCTAATTCAATCAAGGAAACACTGCATGTTGGTGAAGGGCATATTGAAGAAGAAGCAGCAGAGTGGTGCTTGTGGGAGAACAACTCCATTTGGCTCACTAACTTCACACACTATCAGGCTTCCAAGCAGCTCTCAAGGAAACTCACTTTTCACACTCTATGCTTAATGCCCTTTGAGTGCATTATCTAGCAATGAACCTGGTAGAGCATCACACACAAACCAATGCTCCACATGCGGGTTTCACATGCCACCAACTCCACATTCACAGACAACTTCAGCGCCAGAGCCGTTTTCAGATAGCCCTCAATGCAAAGGCTCTAGACGAAATATTGGTGTAAGAACTAATTCAAGCAAGGAAACACTGCATTATGGTGAAGGGCATATTGAAGAAGAAGCAGCCGAGTGGTTCTTGTGGGAGAACAACTCCATTTCGCTCACTAACTTCACACACCATCAGGCTTCCAAGCAACTCTCAAGGAAACTCACTTTTCACACTCTATGCTTAATGCCCTTTGAGTGCCTAGGACTGAAAGAAGCTTGGTAAGCACCGCACACAAACCAATGCTCCACATACGGGTTTCACATGACACCAACTCCACATTCACAGACAACTTCAGCGCCAGAGCCGTTTCAGATAGCCCTCAATGCAAAGGCTCTAGACGCAAATATTGGTGTGAGAGCTAATTCAATCAAGGAAACACTGCATGTTGGTGAAGGGCATATTGAAGAAGAAGCAGCCGAGTGGTTCTTGTGGGAGAACAACTCCATTTGGCTCAATAACTTCACACACCATCGGGCTTCCAAGCAGCTCTCAAGGAAACTCACTTTTCACACTCTATGCTTAATGCCCTTTGAGTGCCTAGGACTGAAAGAAGCTTGGTCAGCATCGCACACAAACCAATGCTCCACATGCGGGTTTCACATGCCACCAACTCCACATTCACAGACAACTTCAGCGCCAGAGCCTTTTTCAGATAGCCCTCAATGCAAAGGCTCTAGACGCAAATATTGGTGTGAGAGCTAATTCAATCAAGGAAACAATGCATGTTGGTGAAGGGCATATTGAAGAAGAAGCAGCCGAGTGGTTCTTGTGGGAGAACAACTCCATTTCGCTCACTAACTTCACACACTATCAGGCTTCCAAGCAGCTCTCAAGGAAACTCACTTTTCACACTCTATGCTTAATGCCCTTTGAGTGCATTAGCTAGGAATGAACCTGGTAGAGCATCGCGCACAAACCAATGCTCCACATGCGGGTTTCACATGCCACCAACTCCACATTCACAGACAACTTCAGCGCCAGAGCCGTTTTCAGATACCCCTCAATGCAAAGGCTCTAGACGCAAATATTGGTGTGAGAGCTAATTCAATCAAGGAAACACTGCATGTTGGTGAAGGGCATATTGAAGAAGAAGCAGCCGAGTGGTTCTTGTGGGAGAACAACTCCATTTGGCTCACTAACTTCACACACCATCAGGCTTCCAAGCAGCTCTCAAGGAAACTCACTTTTCACACTCTATGCTTCATGCCCTTTGAGTGCATTAGCTAGGAATGAACCTGGTAGAGCATCGCACACAAACCAATGCTCCACATGCGGGTTTCACATGCCACCAACTCCACATTCACAGACAACTTCAGCGCCAGAGCCTTTTCCAGATAGCCCTCAATGCAAAGGCTCTAGACGCAAATATTGGTGTGAGAGCTAATTCAATCAAGGAAACACTGCATGTTGGTGAAGGGCATATTGAAGAAGAAGCAGCCGAGTGGTTCTTGTGGGAGAACAACTCCATTTCGCTCACTAACTTCACACACTATCAGGCTTCCAAGCAGCTCTCAAGGAAACTCACTTTTCACACTCTATGCTTAATGCCCTTTGAGTGCATTAGCTAGGAATGAACCTGGTAGAGCATCGCACACAAACCAATGCTCCACATGCGGGTTTCACATGCCACCAACTCCACATTCACAGACAACTTCAGCGCCAGAGCCGTTTTCAGATACCCCTCAATGCAAAGGCTCTAGACGCAAATATTGGTGTGAGAGCTAATTCAATCAAGGAAACACTGCATGTTGGTGAAGGGCATATTGAAGAAGAAGCAGCCGAGTGGTTCTTGTGGGAGAACAACTCCATTTGGCTCACTAACTTCACACACCATCAGGCTTCCAAGCAGCTCTCAAGGAAACTCACTTTTCACACTCTATGCTTAATGCCCTTTGAGTGCCTAGGACTGAAAAAAGCTTGGTAAGCATCGCACACAAACCAATGCTCCACATGCGGGTTTCACATGCCACCAACTCCACATTCACAGACAACTTCAGCGCCTGAACCTTTTTCAGATAGCCCTCAATGCAAAGGCTCTAGACGCAAATATTGGTGTGAGAGCTAATTCAATCAAGGAAACACTGCATGTTGGTGAAGGGCATATTGAAGAAGAAGCAGACGAGTGGTTCTTGTGGGAGAACAACTCCATTTGGCTCACTAACTTCACACACCATCAGGCTTCCAAGCAGCTCTCAAGGAAACTCACTTTTCACACTCTATGCTTAATGCCCTTTGAGTGCATTATCTAGGAATGAACCTGGTAGAGCATCACACACAAACCAATGCTCCACATGCGGGTTTCACATGCCACCAACTCCACATTCAGAGACAACTTCAGCGCCAAAGCCGTTTTCAGATAGCCCTCAATGCAAAGGCTCTAGACGCAAATATTGGTGTGAGAGCTAATTCAATCAAGGAAACACTGCATGTTGGTGAAGGGCATATTGAAGAAGAAGCAGCTGAGTAATTCTTGTGGGAGAACAACTCCATTTGGCTCACTAACTTCACACACCATCAGGCTTCCAAGCAGCTCTCAAGGAAACTCACTTTTCACACTCTATTCCTAATGCCCGTTGAGTGCCTAGGATTGAAAGAAGCTTGGTAAGGCATCGCACACACCAATGCTCCACATGCGGGTTTCACATGCCACCAACCCCACATTCACAGACAACTTCAGCGCCAGAGCCGTTTTCAGATAGCCCTCAATGCAAAGGCTCTAGACGCAAATATTGGTGTGAGAGCTAATTCAATCAAGGAAACAATGCATGTTGGTGAAGGGCATATTGAAGAAGAAGCAGCCGAGTGGTTCTTGTGGGAGAACAACTCCATTTCGCTCACTAACTTCATACACCATCAGGCTTCCAAGCAGCTCTCAAGGAAACTCACTTTTCACACTCTATGCTTAATGCCCTTTGAGTGCCTTGGAATGAAAGAAGCTTGATAAGCATCGCACACAAACCAATTCTCCACATGCGGGTTTCACATGACACCAACTCCACATTCACAGACAACTTCACCGCCAGAGCCTTTTTCAGATAGCCTGAATGCAAAGGCTCTAGACGCAAATATTGGTGTATGAGCTAATTCAATCAAGGAAACACTGCATGTATGTGAAGGGCATATTGAAGAAGAAGCAGCCGAGTGGTTCTTGTTGGAGAACAACTCCATTTGGCTCACTAACTTCACACACCATCAGGCTTCCAAGCAACTCTCAAGGAAACTCACTTTTCACACTCCTATGCTTAATGCCCTTTGAGTGCCTAGGACTGAAAGAAGCTTGGTCAGCATCGCACACAAACCAATGCTCCAGATGCCGGGTTTCACATGCCACCAACTCCACATTCACAGACAACTTCAGCGCCAAAGCCGTTTTCAGATAGCCCTCAATGGAAAGGCTCTAGACGCAAATATTGGTGTGAGAGCGAATTCAATCAAGGAAACACTGCATGTTGGTGAAGGGCATATTGAAGAAGAAGCAGCCGAGTGGTTCTTGTGGGAGAACAACTCCATTTGGCTCACTAACTTCACACACCATCAGGCTTCCAAGCAGCTCTCAAGGAAACTCACTTTTCACACTCTATGCTTAATGCCCTTTGAGTGCCTAGGACTGAAAGAAGTTTGGTCAGCATCGCACACAAAGCAAAGCTCCACATGCGGGTTTCAATGCCAACAACTCCACATTAACAGACAACTTCAGCGCCTGAACCTTTTTCAGATAGCCCTCAATGCAAAGGCTCTAGACGCAAATATTGGTGTGAGAGCTAATTCAATCAAGGAAACACTGCATGTTGGTGAAGGGCATATTGAAGAAGAAGCAGCTTTTTGGTTCTTCTGGGAGAACAACTCCATTTGGCTCACTAACTTCACACACCATCATGTTTCCAAGCAGCTCTCAAGGAAACTCACTTTTCACACTCTATGCTTAATGCCCTTTGAGTGCATTATCTGCGAATGAACCTGGTAGAGCATCGCACACAAACCAATGCTCCACATGCGGGTTTCACATGCCACCAACTCCACATTCACAGACAACTTCAGCGCCAGAGCCGTTTTCAGATAGCCCTCAATGCAAAGGCTCTAGACGCAAATATTGGTGTGAGAGCTAATTCAATCAAGGAAACACTGCATGTTGGTGAAGGGCATATTGAAGAAGCAGCAGCCGAGTGGTTCTTGTCTGAGAACAACTCCATTTGGCTCACTAACTTCACACACCATCAGGCTTCCAAGCAGCTCTCAAGGAAACTCACTTTTCACACTCTATTCCTAATGCCCGTTGAGTGCCTAGGATTGAAAGAAGCTTGGTAAGCATCGCACACACCAATGCTCCACATGCGGGTTTCACATGCCACCAACCCCACATTCACAGACAACTTCAGCGCCAGAGCCATTTTCAGATAGCCCTCAATGCAAAGGCTCTAGACGCAAATATTGGTGTGAGAGCTAATTCACTCAAGGAAACACTGCATGTTGGTGAAGGGCATATTGAAGAAGAAGCAGCCGAGTGATTCTTGTGGGAGAACAGCTCCATTTGGCTCACTAACGTCACACACCATCAGGCTTCCAAGCAGCTCTCAAGGAAACTCACTTTTCACACTCTATGCTTAATGCCCTTTGAGTGCCTAGGACTGAAAGAAGCTTGGTCAGCATCGCACACAAACCAATGCTCCACATGCGGGTTTCACATGCCACCAACTCCACATTCACAGCCAACTTCAGCGCCAGAGCCTTTTTCAGATAGCCCTCAATGCAAAGGCTCTAGACGCAAATATTGTTCTGAGAGCTAATTCAATCAAGGAAACACTGCATGTTGGTGAAGGGCATATTAAAGAGAAGCAGCTGAGTGATTCTTGTGGGAGAACAACTCCATTTGGCTCACTAACTTCACACACCATCAGGCTTCCAAGCAGCTCTCAAGGAAACTCAATTTTCACACTCTATGCTTAATGCCCATTGAGTGCATTATCTAGGAATGAATCTGGTAGAGCATCGCACACAAACCAATGCTCCACATGCGGGTTTCACATGCCACCAACTCCACATTCACAGACAACTTCAACGCCAGAGCCGTTTTCAGATAGCCCTCAATGCAAAGTTTTTAGACGCAAATATTGTTGTGAGAGCTAATTCAATCAAGGAAACACTGCATGTTGGTGAAGGGCATATTGAAGAAGAAGCAGCCGAGTGGTTCTTGTGGGAGAACAACTCCATTTGGCTCACTAACTTCACACACCATCAGGCTTCCAAGCAGCTCTCAAGGAAACTCACTTTTCACACTCTTTTCTTAATGCCCTTTGAGTGCCTAGGACTGAAAGAAGCTTGGTCAGCATCGCACACAAACCAATGCTCCATATGCGGGTTTCACATGCCACCAACTCCACATTCACAGACAACTTCAGCGCCAAAGCCGTTTTCAGATAACCCTCAATGCAAAGGCTCTAGACGCAAATATTGGTGTGAGAGCTAATTCAATCAAGGAAACACTGCATGTTGGTGAAGGGTATATTGAAGAAGAAGCAGCCGAGTGGTTCTTGTGGGAGAACAACTCCATTTGGCTCACTAACTTCACACACCATCAGGCTTCCAAGCAGCTCTCAAGGAAACTCACTTTTCACACTCTATGCTTAATGCCCTTTGAGTGCCTAGGACTGAAAGAAGCTTGGTCAGCATCGCACACAAACCAATGCTCCACATGCGGGTTTCACATGCCACCAACTCCACATTCACAGACAACTTCAGCGCCAGAGCCTTTTTCAGATAGCCCTCAATGCAAAGGCTCTAGACGCAAATATTGGTGTGAGAGCTAATTCAATCAAGGAAACACTGCATGTTGGTGAAGGGCATATTAAAGAAGAAGCAGCCGAGTGGTTCTTGTGGAAGAACAACTCCATTTGGCTCACTAACGTCACACACCATCAGGCTTCCAAGCAACTCTCAAGGAAACTCACTTTTCACACTCTATGCTTAATGCCCTTTGAGTGCCTAGGACTGAAAGAAGCTTGGTCAGCATCGCACACAAACCAATGCTCCATATGCGGGTTTCACATGCCACCAACTCCACATTCACAGACAACTTCAGCGCCAGAGCCGTTTTCAGATAGCCCTCAATGCAAAGGCTCTAGACGCAAATATTGGTGTGAGAGCTAATTCAATCAAGGAAACACTGCATGTTGGTGAAGGGCATATTAAACAAGAAGCAGCCGAGTGATTCTTGTGGGAGAACAACTCCATTTGGCTCACTAACTTCACACACCATCAGGCTTCCAAGCAGCTCTCAAGGAAACTCACTTTTCACACTCTATGCTTAATGCCCTTTGAGTGCATTATCTAGGAATGAACGTGGTAGAGCATCACACACAATCCAATGCTCCATATGCGGGTTTCACATGCAGCAACTCCACATTCATAGACAACTTCAGCGCCAAAGCCGTTTTCAGATAGCCCTCAATGCAAAGGCTCTAGACGCAAATATTGGTGTGAGAGCTAATTCAATCAAGGAAACACTGCATGTTGGTGAAGGGCATATTGAAGAAGAAGCAGCCGAGTGGTTCTTGTGGGAGAACAACTCCATTTGGCTCACTAACTTCACACACCATCAGGCTTCCAAGCAACTCTCAAGGAAACTCACATTTCACACTCTATGCTTAATGCCCTTTGAGTGCCTAGGACTGAAAGAAGCTTGGTCAGCATCGCACAGAAACCAATGCTCCACATGCGGGTTTCACATGCCACCAACTCCACATTCACAGACAACTTCAGCGCCAGAGCCTTTTTCAGATAGCCCTCAATGCAAAGGCTCTAGACGCAAATATTGGTGTGAGAGCTAATTCAATCAAGGAAACACTGCATGTTGGTGAAGGGCATATTGAAGAAGAAGCAGCCGAGTGGTTCTTGTGGGAGAACAACTCCATTTGGCTCACTAACTTCACACACCATCAGGCTTCCAATCAGCTCTCAAGGAAACTCACTTTTCACACTCTATGCTTAATGCCCTTTGAGTGCCTAGGACTGAAAGAAGCTTGGTCAGCATCGCACACAAACCAATGCTCCACATGCCGGGTTTCACATGCCACCAACTCCACATTCACAGACAACTTCAGCGCCAGAGCCTTTTTCAGATAGCCCTCAATGGAAAGGCTCTAGACGCAAATATTGGTGTGAGAGCTAAATCAATCAAGGAAACACTGCATGTTGGTGAAGGGCATATTGAAGAAGAAGCAGCCGAGTGGTTCTTGTGGGAGAACAACTCCATTTGGCTCACTAACTTCACACACCATCAGGCTTCCAAGCAGCTCTCAAGGAAACTCACTTTTCACACTCTATGCTTAATGCCCTTTGAGTGCCTAGGACTGAAAAAAGCTTGGTAAGCATCGCACACAAACCAATGCTCCACATGCGGGTTTCACATGCCACCAACTCCACATTCACAGACAACTTCAGCGCCTGAACCTTTTTCAGATAGCCCTCAATGCAAAGGCTCTAGACGCAAATATTGGTGTGAGAGCTAATTCAATCAAGGAAACATTGCATGTTGGTGAAGGGTATATTGAAGAAGAAGCAGCCGAGTGGTTCTTGTGGGAGAACAACTCCATTTGGCTCACTAACTTCACACACCATCAGGCTTCCAAGCAGCTCTCAAGGAAACTCACTTTTCACACTCTATGCTTAATGCCCTTTGAGTGCATTATCTAGGAATGAACCTGGTAGAGCATCACACACAAACCAATGCTCCACATGCGGGTTTCACATGCCACCAACTCCACATTCAGAGACAACTTCAGCGCCAAAGCCGTTTTCAGATAGCCCTCAATGCAAAGGCAATAGACGCAAATATTGGTGTGAGAGCTAATTCAATCAAGGAAACACTGCATGTTGGTGAAGGGCATATTGAAGAAGAAGCAGCTGAGTAATTCTTGTGGGAGAACAACTCCATTTGGCTCACTAACTTCACACACCATCAGGCTTCCAAGCAGCTCTCAAGGAAACTCACTTTTCACACTCTATTCCTAATGCCCGTTGAGTTCCTAGGATTGAAAGAAGCTTGGTAAGCATCGCACACACCAATGCTCCACATGCGGGTTTCACATGCCACCAACCCCACATTCTCAGACAACTTCAGCGCCAGAGCCGTTTTCAGATAGCCCTCAATGCAAAGGCTCTAGACGCAAATATTGGTGTGAGAGCTAATTCAATCAAGGAAACACTGCATGTTGGTGAAGGGCATAGTGAAGAAGAAGCAGCCGAGTGATTCTTGTGGGAGAACAGCTCCATTTGGCTCACTAACGTCACACACCATCAGGCTTCCAAGCAGCTCTCAAGGAAACTCACTTTTCACACTCTATGCTTAATGCCCTTTGAGTGCCTAGGACTGAAAGAAGCTTGGTCAGCATCGCACACAAACCAATGCTCCACATGCGGGTTTCACATGCCACCAACTCCACATTCACAGACAACTTCAGCGCCAGAGCCGTTTTCAGATAGCCCTCAATGCAAAGGCTCTAGACGCAAATATTGGTGTGAGAGCTAATTCAATCAAGGAAACACTGCATGTTGGTGAAGGGCATATTGAAGAAGAAGCAGCCGAGTGGTTCTTGTGGGAGAACAACTCCATTTGGCTCACTAACTTCACACACCATCAGGCTTCCAAGCAGCTCTCAAGGAAACTCAATTTTCACACTCTATGCTTAATGCCCATTGAGTGCATTATCTAGGAATGAATCTGGTAGAGCATCGCACACAAACCAATGCTCCACATGCGGGTTTCACATGCCACCAACTCCACATTCACAGACAACTTCAACGCCAGAGCCGTTTTCAGATAACCCTCAATGCAAAGGCTCTAGACGCAAATATTGGTGTGAGAGCTAATTCAATCAAGGAAACACTGCATGTTGGTGAAGGGTATATTGAAGAAGAAGCAGCCGAGTGGTTCTTGTGGGAGAACAACTCCATTTGGCTCACTAACTTCACACACCATCAGGCTTCCAAGCAGCTCTCAAGGAAACTCACTTTTCACACTCTATGCTTAATGCCCTTTGAGTGCCTAGGACTGAAAGAAGCTTGGTCAGCATCGCACACAAACCAATGCTCCACATGCGGGTTTCACATGCCACCAACTCCACATTCACAGACAACTTCAGCGCCAGAGCCTTTTTCAGATAGCCCTCCATGCAAAGGCTCTAGACGCAAATATTGGTGTGAGAGCTAATTCAATCAAGGAAACACTGCATGTTGGTGAAGGGCATATTAAAGAAGCAGCAGCCGAGTGGTTCTTGTGGAAGAACAACTCCATTTGGCTCACAAACGTCACACACCATCAGGCTTCCAAGCAACTCTCAAGGAAACTCACTTTTCACACTCTATGCTTAATGCCCTTTGAGTGCCTAGGACTGAAAGAAGCTTGGTCAGCATCGCACACTAACCAATGCTCCACATCCGGGTTTCACATGCCACCAACTCCACATTCACAGCCAACCTCAAGGCTAGAGCGGTTTTCAGATAGCCCTCAATGCAAAGGCTGTAGACGCAAATATTGGTGTGAGAGCTAATTCAATCAAGGAAACACTGATTGTTGGTGAAGGGCATATTAAACAAGAAGCAGCCGAGTGATTCTTGTGGGAGAACAACTCCATTTGGCTCACTAACTTCACACACCATCAGGCTTCCAAGCAGCTCTCAAGGAAACTCACTTTTCACACTCTATGCTTAATGCCCTTTGAGTGCATTATCTAGGAATGAACGTGGTAGAGCATCACACACAAACCAATGCTCCATATGCGGGTTTCACATGCAGCAACTCCACATTCACAGACAACTTCAGCGCCAAAGCCGTTTTCAGATAGCCCTCAATGCAAAGGCTCTAGACGCAAATATTGGTGTGAGAGCTAATTCAATCAAGGAAACACTGCATGTTGGTGAAGGGCATATTGAAGAAGAAGCAGCCGAGTGGTTCTTGTGGGAGAACAACTCCATTTGGCTCACTAACTTCACACACCATCAGGCTTCCAAGCAGCTCTCAAGGAAACTCAATTTTCACACTCTATGCTTAATGCCCTTTGAGTGCCTAGGACTGAAAGAAGCATGGTCAGCATCGCACACAAACCAATGCTCCACATGCGGGTTTCACATGCCACCAACTCCACATTCACAGACAACTTCAGCGCCAGAGCCTTTTTCAGATAGCCCTCAATGCAAAGGCTCTAGACGCAAATATTGTTGTGAGAGCTAATTCAATCAAGGAAACACTGCATGTTGGTGAAGGGCATATTGAAGAAGAAGCAGCCGAGTGGTTCTTGTGGGAGAACAACTCCATTTGGCTCACTAACTTCACACACCATCAGGCTTCCAAGCAGCTCTCAAGGAAACTCACTTTTCACACTCTATGCTTAATGCCCTTTGAGTGCCTAGGACTGAAAGAAGCTTGGTCAGCATCGCACACAAACCAATGCTCCACATGCCGGTTTCACATGCCACCAACTCCACATTCACAGAAAACTTAGTGCCAGAACCTTTTTCAGATAGCCCTCAATGCAAAGGCTCTAGACGCAGATATTGGTGTGAGAGCTAATTCAATCAAGGAAACACTGCATGTTGGTGAAGGGCATATTGAAGAAGAAGCAGCCGAGTGGTTCTTGTGGGAGAACAACTCCATTTAGCTCACTAACTTCACACACCATCAGGCTTCCAAGCAGCTCTCAAGGAAACTCACTTTTCACACTCTATGCTTAATGCCCTTTGAGTGCCTAGGACTGAAAGAAGCTTGGTCAGCATCGCACACAAACCAATGCTCCACATGCGGGTTTCACATGCCACCAACTCCACATTCACAGACAACCTCAGCGCTAGAGCCGTTTTCAGATAGCCCTCAATGCAAAGGATCTAGACTCAAATATTGTTGTGTGAGCTAATTCAATCAAGGAAACACTGCATGTTGGTGAAGGGCATATTGAAGAAGAAGTAGCCGAGTGGTTCTTGTGGGAGAACAACTCCATTTGGCTCACTATCTTCACACACCATCAGGCTTCCAAGCAGCTCTCAAGGAAACTCACTATTCACACTCTATGCTTAATGCCCTTTGAGTGCCTAGGACTGAAAGAAGCTTGGTCAGCATCGCACACAAACCAATGCTCCACATGCAGGTTTCACATGCCACCAACTCCACATTCACAGACAACTTCAGCGCCAAAGCCGTTTTCAGATAGCCCTCAATGCAAAGGCTCTAGACGCAAATATTGGTGTGAGAGCTAATTCAATCAAGGAAACACTGCATGTTGGTGAAGGGCATATTGAAGAAGAAGCAGCCGAGTGGTTCTTGTGGGAGAACAACTCCATTTGGCTCACTAACTTCACACACCATCAGGCTTCCAAGCAGCTCTCAAGGAAACTCACTTTTCACACTCTATGCTTAATGCCCTTTGAGTGCCTAGGACTGAAAGAAGCTTGGTCAGCATCGCACACAAACCAATGCTCCACATGCCGGTTTCACATGCCACCAACTCCACATTCACAGACAACTTCAGCGCCAGAGCCTTTTTCAGATAGCCCTCAATGCAAAGGCTCTAGACGCAAATATTGGTGTGAGAGCTAATTCAATTAAGGAAACACTGCATGTTGGTGAAGGGCATATTGAAGAAGAAGCAGCCGAGTGATTCTTGTGGAAGAACAACTCCATTTGGCTCACTAACTTCACACACCATCAGGCTTCCAAGCAGCTCTCAAGGAAACTCACTTTTCACACTCTATGCTTAATGCCCTTTGAGTGCATTATCTAGGAATGAACGTGGTAGAGCATCACACACAAACCAATGCTCCATATGCGGGTTTCACATGCCACCAACTCCACATTCATAGACAACTTCAGCGCCAAAGCCGTTTTCAGATAGCCCTCAATGCAAAGGCTCTAGACGCAAATATTGGTGTGAGAGGTAATTCAATCAAGGAAACACTGCATGTTGGTGAAGGGCATATTGAAGAAGAAGCAGCTGAGTGATTCTTGTGGGAGAACAACTCCATTTGGCTCACTAACTTCACACACCATCAGGCTTCCAAGCAGCTCTCAAGGAAACTCACTTTTCACACTCTATGCTTAATGCCCTTTGAGTGCCTAGGACTGAAAGAAGCTTGGTCAGCATCGCACACAAACCAATGCTCCACATGCGGGTTTCACATGCCAAAAACTCCACATTCACAGCCAACTTCAGCGCCAGAGCCGTTTTCAGATAGCCCTCAATGCAAAGTCTTTAGACGCAAATATTGTTGTGAGAGCTAATTCAATCAATGAAACACTGATTGTTGGTGAAGGGCATATTGAAGAAGAAGCAGCCGAGTGGTTCTTGTGGGAGAACAACTCCATTTAGCTCACTAACTTCACACACCATCAGGCTTCCAAGCAGCTCTCAAGGAAACTCACTTTTCACACTCTATGCTTAATGCCCTTTGAGTGCCTAGGACTGAAAGAAGCTTGGTCAGCATCGCACACAAACCAATGCTCCACACGCGGGTTTCACATGCCACCAACTCCACATTCACAGCCAACCTCAGCACCAGAGCCGTTTTCAGATAGCCCTCAATGCGAAGTCTTTAGACGCAAATATTGTTGTGAGAGCTAATTCAATCAAGGAAACACTGCATGTTGGTGAAGGGCATATTTAAGAAGAAGCAGCCGAGTGGTTCTTGTGGGAGAACAACTCCATTTGGCTCACTAACTTCACACACCATCAGGCTTCCAAGCAGCTCTCAAGGAAACTCACTTTTCACACTCTATTCTTAATGCCCTTTGAGTGCCTAGGACTGAAAGAAGCTTGGTCAGCATCGCACACAAACCAATGCTCCACATGCGGGTTTCACATGCCACCAACTCCACATTCACAGACAACTTCAGCGCCAAAGCCGTTTTCAGATAGCCCTCAATGCAAAGGCTCTAGACGCAAATATTGGTGTGAGAGCTATTTCAATCAAGGAAACACTGCATTTTGGTGAAGGGCATATTGAAGAAGAAGCAGCCGAGTGGTTCTTGTGGGAGAACAACTCCATTTGGCTCACTAACTTCACACACCATCAGGCTTCCAAGCAGCTCTCAAGGAAACTCACTTTTCACACTCTATTCTTAATGCCCTTTGAGTGCCTAAGACTGAAAGAAGCTTGGTCAGCATCGCACACAAACCAATGCTCCACATGCGGGTTTCACATGCCAAAAACTCCACATTCACAGCCAACTTCAGCGCCAGAGCCGTTTTCAGATAGCCCTCAATGCAAAGTCTTTAGATGCAAATATTGTTGTGAGAGCTAATTCAATCAATGAAACACTGATTGTTGGTGAAGGGCATATTGAAGAAGAAGCAGCCGAGTGGTTCTTGTGGGAGAACAACTCCATTTAGCTCACTAACTTCACACACCATCAGGCTTCCAAGCAGCTCTCAAGGAAACTCACTTTTCACACTCTATGCTTAATGCCCTTTGAGTGCCTAGGACTGAAAGAAGCTTGGTCAGCATCGCACACAAACCAATGCTCCACATGCGGGTTTCACATGCCACCAACTCCACATTCACAGCCAACCTCAGCGCCAGAGCCGTTTTCAGATAGCCCTCAATGCGAAGTCTTTAGACGCAAATATTGGTGTGAGAGCTATTTCAATCAAGGAAACACTGCATGTTGGTGAAGGGCATATTGAAGAAGAAGCAGCCGAGTGGTTCTTGTGGGAGAACAACTCCATTTGGCTCACTAACTTCACACACCATCAGGCTTCCAAGCAGCTCTCAAGGAAACTCACTTTTCACACTCTATTCTTAATGCCCTTTGAGTGCCTAGGACTGAAAGAAGCTTGGTCAGCATCGCACACAAACCAATGCTCCACATGCGGGTTTCATATGCCACCAACTCCACATTCACAGACAACTTCAGCGCCAAAGCCGTTTTCAGATAGCCCTCAATGCAAAGGCTCTAGACGCAAATATTGGTGTGAGAGCTATTTCAATCAAGGAAACATTGCATGTTGGTGAAGGGCATATTGAAGAAGAAGCAGCCGAGTGGTTCTTGTGGGAGAACAACTCCATTTGGCTCACTAACTTCACACACCATCAGGCTTCCAAGCAGCTCTCAAGGAAACTCACATTTCACACTCTATGCTTAATGCCCTTTGATTGCCTAGGACTGAAAGAAGCTTGGTCAGCATCGCACACAAACCAATGCTCCGCATGCGGGTTTCACATGCCACCAACTCCACATTCACAGACAACTTCAGCGCCAGAGCCGTTTTCAGATAGCCCTCAATGCAAAGGCTCTAGACGCAAATATTGGTGTGAGAGCTAATTCAATCAAAGAAACACTGCATGTTGGTGAAGGGCATATTGAAGAAGAAGCAGCCGAGTGATTCTTGTGGGAGAACAACTCCATTTGGCTCATTAACTTCACACACCATCAGGCTTCCAAGCAGCTCTCAAGGAAACTCACTTTTCACACTCTATGCTTAATGCCCTTTGAGTGCCTAGGACTGAAAGAAGCTTGGTCAACATCGCACACAAACCAATGCTCCACATGCGGGTTTCACATGACACCAACTCCACATTCACAGACAACTTCAGCGCCAGAGCCTTTTTCAGATAGCCCTCAATGCAAAGGCTCTAGACGCAGATATTGGTGTGAGAGCTAATTCAAGCAAGGAAACACTGCATGTTGGTGAAGGGCATATTGAAGAAAAGCAGCCGAGTGGTTCTTGTGGAAGAACAACTCCATTTGGCTCACTAACGTCACACACCATCAGGCTTCCAAGCAACTCTCAAGGAAACTCACTTTTCACACTCTAT
This sequence comes from Ochotona princeps, assembly GCF_030435755.1. Taxonomy (NCBI): domain Eukaryota; kingdom Metazoa; phylum Chordata; class Mammalia; order Lagomorpha; family Ochotonidae; genus Ochotona; species Ochotona princeps. The sequence continues at coordinate 29,867 of NW_026700239.1, read as the reverse complement.
GCTTAATACCCTTTGAGTTCCTAGGAAAGAAAGAAGCTTGGTCAGCATCGCACACAAACCAATGCTCCACATGCGGGTTTCACATGCCACCAACTCCACATTCACAGACAACTTCAGCGCCAGAGCCGTTTTCAGATAGCCCTCAATGCAAAGGCTCTTGACGCCAATATTGGTGTGAGAGCTAATTCAATCAAGGAAACACTGCATGTTGGTGAAGGGCATATTGAAGAAGAAGCAGCCGAGTGGTTCTTGTGGGAGAACAACTCCATTTGGCTCACTAACTTCACACACCATCAGGCTTCCAAGCAGCTCTCAAGGAAACTCACTTTTCACACTCTATGCTTAATGCCCTTTGAGTGCGTAGGACTGAAAGAAGCTTGGTCAGCATCGCACACAAACCAATGCTCCACATGCGGGTTTCACATGCCACCAACTCCACATTCACAGACAACTTCAGCGCCAGAGCCGTTTTCAGATAGCCCTCAATGCAAAGGATCTAGACGCAAATATTGGTTTGAGAGCTAATTCAATCAAGGAAATACTGCATGTTGGTGAAGGGCATATTAAAGAAGAAGCAGCCGAGTGGTTCTTGTGTTAGATCAACTCCATTTGGCTCACTAACTTCACACACCATCAAGCTTCCAAGCAGCTCTCAAGGAAACTCACTTTTCACACTCTATGCTTAATGCCCGTTGAGTGCATTATCTAGGAATGAACCTGCAAGAGCATCGCACACAAACCAATGCTCCACATGCGGGTTTCACATGCCACCAACTCCACATTCACAGACAACTTCAGCGCCAAAGCCGTTTTCAGATAGCCCTCAATGAAAAGGCTCTAGGCGTAAATATTGGTGTGAGAGCTAATTCAATCAAGGAAACACTGCATGTTGGTGAAGGGCATATTAAAGAAGAAGCAGCCGAGTGGTTCTTGTGTTAGATCAACTCCATTTGGCTCACTAACTTCACACACCATCAGGCTTCCAAGAAGCTCTCAAGGAAACTCACTTTTCACACTATGCTTAATGCCCTTTGAGTGCCTAGGACTGAAAGAAGCTTGGTCTGCATCGCACACAAACCAATGCTCCACATGCGGGTTTCACATGCCATCAACTCCACATTCACAGACAACTTCAGCGCCAGAGCCGTTTTCAGATAGACCTCAATGCAAAGGCTCTAGACACAAATATTGGTGTGAGAGCTGATTCAGTCAAGGAAACACTGCATGTTGGTGAAGGGCATATTGAAGAAGAAGCAGCCGAGAGGTTCTTGTGGGAGAACAACTCCATTTGGCTCACTAACTTCACACACCATCAGGCTTCCAAGCAGTCCTCAAGGAAACTCACTTTTCACACTCTATGCTTAATGCCCTTTGAGTGCATTAGCTAGGAATGAAAATGATAGAGCATCACACCAATACCAATGCTCCATATGCGGGTTTCACATGCAGCAACTCCACATTCACAGACAACTTCAGCGCCAAAGCCATTTTCAGAAAGCGCTCAATGCAAAGGCTCTTGACGCAAATATTGGTGTGAGAGCTAATTCAATCAAGGAAACACTGCATGTTGGTGAAGGGCATATTGAAGAAGAAGCAGCCGAGTGGTTCTTGTGGGAGAACAACTCCATTTGGGTCACTAACTTCACACACCATCAGGCTTCCAAGCAGCTCTCAAGGAAACTCACTTTTCACACTCTATGCGTAATGCCTTTGAGTGCATTAGCTAGGAATGAAAATGATAGAGCATCACACCAATACCAATGCTCCATATGCGGGTTTCACATGCCACCAACTCCACATTCACAGACAACTTCAGCGCCAAAGCCATTTTCAGATAGCGCTCAACGCAAATGCTCTTGACGCAAATATTGGTGTGAGAGCTAATTCAATCAAGGTAACACTGTATGTTGGTGAAGGGCATATTGAAGAAGAAGCAGCCGAGTGGTTCTTGTGGGAGAACAACTCGATTTCGCTCACTAACTTCACACACCATCAGGCTTCCAAGCAACTCTTAAGGAAACTCAGTTTTCACACTCTATGCTTAATGCCCCTTGAATGCCTTATCTAGGAATGAACCTGATAGAGCATCGCACACAAACCAATGCTCCACATGCGGGTTTCACCTGCCAGCAACTCCACATTCACAGACAACTTCTGCGTCAAAGCCATTTTCAGATAGCCCTCAATGCAAAGGCTCTAGACGCAAATATTGGTGTGAGAGCTAATTCAATCAAGGAAACACTGCATGTTGGTGAAGGGCATATTGAAGAAGAAGCAGCCGAGTGGTTCTTGTGGGAGAACAACTCCATTTGGCTCACTAACTTCACACACCATCAGGCTTCCAAGCAGCTCTCAAGGAAACTCACTTTTCACACTCTATGCTTAATGCCCTTTGAGTGCGTAGGACTGAAAGAAGCTTGGTCAACATCGCACACAAACCAATGCTCCACATGCGGGTTTCACATGACACCAACTCCACATTCACAGACAACTTCAGCGCCAGAGCCTTTTTCAGATAGCACTCAATGCAAAGGCTCTAGACGCAAATATTGGTGTGAGAGCTAATTCAAGCAAGGAAACACTGCATGTTGGTGAAGGGCATATTGAAGAAAAGCAGCCGAGTGGTTCTTGTGGAAGAACAACTCCATTTGGCTCACTAACGTCACACACCATCAGGCTTCCAAGCAACTCTCAAGGAAACTCACTTTTCACACTCTATGCTTAATACCCTTTGAGTGCCTAGGAAAGAAAGAAGCTTGGTCAGCATCGCACACAAACCAATGCTCCACATGCGGGTTTCACATGCCACCAACTCCACATTCACAGACAACTTCAGCGCCAGAGCCGTTTTCAGATAGCCCTCAATGCAAAGGCTCTTGACGCAAATATTGGTGTGAGAGCTAATTCAATCAAGGAAACACTGCATGTTGGTGAAGGGCATATTGAAGAAGAAGCAGCCGAGTGGTTCTTGTGGGAGAACAACTCCATTTGGCTCACTAACTTCACACACCATCAGGCTTCCAAGCAGCTCTCAAGGAAACTCACTTTTCACACTCTATGCTTAATGCCCTTTGAGTGCGTAGGACTGAAAGAAGCTTGGTCAGCATCGCACACAAACCAATGCTCCACATGCGGGTTTCACATGCCACCAACTCCACATTCACAGACAACTTCAGCGCCAAAGCCGTTTTCAGATAGCCCTCAATGCAAAGGATCTAGACGCAAATATTGGTGTGAGAGCTAATTCAATCAAGGAAACACTGCATGTTGGTGAAGGGCATATTGAAGAAGAAGCAGCCGAGTGGTTCTTGTGGGAGAACAACTCCATTTGGCTCACTAACTTCACACACCATCAGGCTTCCAAGCAGCTCTCAAGGAAACTCACTTTTCACACTATGCTTAATGCCATTTGAGTGCCTAGGACTGAAAGAAGCTTGGTCAGCATCGCACACAAACCAATGCTCCACATGTGGGTTTCACATGCCACCAACTCCACATTCACAGACAACTTCAGCGCCAGAGCCGTTTTCAGATAGCCCTCAATGCAAAGGATCTAGACGCAAATATTGGTTTGAGAGCTAATTCAATCAAGGAAATACTGCATGTTGGTGAAGGGCATATTAAAGAAGAAGCAGCCGAGTGGTTCTTGTGTTAGATCAACTCCATTTGGCTCACTAACTTCACACACCATCAGGCTTCCAAGCAGCTCTCAAGGAAACTCACTTTTCACACTCTATGCTTAATGCCCGTTGAGTGCATTAGCTAGGAATGAAAATGATAGAGCATCACACCAATACCAATGCTCCATATGCGGGTTTCACATGCAGCAACTCCACATTCACAGACAACTTCAGCGCCAAAGCCATTTTCAGAAAGCGCCCAATGCAAAGGCTCTTGACGCAAATATTGGTGTGAGAGCTAATTCAATCAAGGAAACACTGCATGTTGGTGAAGGGCATATTGAAGAAGAAGCAGCCGAGTGGTTCTTGTGGGAGAACAACTCCATTTGGGTCACTAACTTCACACACCATCAGGCTTCCAAGCAGCTCTCAAGGAAACTCACTTTTCACACTCTATGCGTAATGCCTTTGAGTGCATTAGCTAGGAATGAAAATGATAGAGCATCACACCAATACCAATGCTCCATATGCGGGTTTCACATGCCACCAACTCCACTTTCACAGACAACTTCAGCGCCAAAGCTATTTTCAGATAGCGCTCAATGCAAATGCTCTTGACGCAAATATTGGTGTGAGAGCTAATTCAATCAAGGTAACACTGTATGTTGGTGAAGGGCATATTAAAGAAGAAGCAGCCGAGTGGTTCTTGTGGGAGAACAACTCGATTTCGCTCACTAACTTCACACACCATCAGGCTTCCAAGCAGCTCTCAAGGAAACTCAGTTTTCACACTCTATGCTTAATGCCCGTTGAATGCCTTATCTAGGAATGAACCTGATAGAGCATCGCACACAAACCAATGCTCCACATGCGGGTTTCACCTGCCAGCAACTCCACATTCACAGACAACTTCTGCGTCAAAGCCATTTTCAGATAGCCCTCAATGCAAAGGCTCTAGACGCAAATATTGGTGTGAGAGCTAATTCAATCAAGGAAACACTGCATGTTGGTGAAGGGCATATTGAAGAAGAAGCAGCCGAGTGGTTCTTGTGGGAGAACAACTCCATTTGGCTCACTAACTTCACACACCATCAGGCTTCCAAGCAGCTCTCAAGGAAACTCACTTTTCACACTCTATGCTTAATGCCCTTTGAGTGCCTAGGAATGAAAGAAGCTTGGTCAGCATCGCACACAAACCAGTGCCTCACATGCGAGTTTCACATGCCACCAACTCCACATTCACAGCCAACTTCAGCGCCAAAGCCGTTTTCAGATAGCCCTCAATGCAAAGGCTCTAGACGCAAATATTGGTGTGAGAGTTAATTCAATCAAGGAAACAGTGCATGTTGGTGAAGGGCATATTGAAGAAGAAGCAGCCGAGTGGTTCTTGTGCGAGAACAACTCCATTTGGCTCACTAACTTCACACACCATCAGGCTTCCAAGCAGCTCTCAAGGAAACTCACTTTTCACACTCTATGCTTAATGCCCTTTGAGTGCGTAGGATTGAAAGAAGCTTGGTCAGCATCACACACAAACCAATGCTCCACATGCGGGTTTCACATGACATCAACTCCACATTCACAGACAACTTCAGCGCCAGAGCCGTTTTCAGATAGCCCTCAATGCAAAGGCTCTAGACACAAATATTGGTGTGAGAGCTGATTCAGTCAAGGAAACACTGCATGTTGGTGAAGGGCATATTGAAGAAAACCTGCCGAGTGGTTCTTGTGGGAGAACAACTCCATTTGGCTCACTAACTTCACACACCATCAGGCTTCCAAGCAGCTCTCAAGGAAACTCACTTTTCACACTCTATGCTTAATGCCCGTTGAATGCCTTATCTAGGAATGAACCTGATAGAGCATCGCACACAAACCAATGCTCCACATGCGGGTTTCACATGACACCAACTCCACATTCACAGACAATTACAGCGCCAGAGCCTTTTTCAGATAACCATCAATGCAAAGGCTCTAGACACAAATATTGGTGTGAGAGCTAGTTCAATCAAGGAAACACTGCATGTTGGTGAAGGGCATATTGAAGAAGAAGCAGCCGAGTGGTGCTTGTGGGAGAACAACTCCATTTGGGTCACTAACTTCACACACCATCAGGCTTCCAAGCAGCTCTCAAGGAAACTCACTTTTCACACTCTATGCGTAATGCCCTTTGAGTGCATTAGCTAGGAATGAAAATGATAGAGCATCACACCAATACCAATGCTCCATATGCGGGTTTCACATGACACCAACTCCACATTCACAGACAACTTCAGCGCCAAAGCCATTTTCAGATAGCGCTCAATGCAAATGCTCTTGACGCAAATATTGGTGTGAGAGCTAATTCAAGCAAGGTAACACTGTATGTTGGTGAAGGGCATATTGAAGAAGAAGCAGCCGAGTGGTTCTTGTGGGAGAACAACTCGATTTCGCTCACTAACTTCACACACCATCAGGCTTCCAAGCAACTCTTAAGGAAACTCAGTTTTCACACTCTATGCTTAATGCCCGTTGAATGCCTTATCTAGGAATGAACCTGATAGAGCATCGCACACAAACCAATGCTCCACATGCGGGTTTCACCTGCCAGCAACTCCACATTCACAGCCAACTTCTGCGTCAAAGCCATTTTCAGATAGCCCTCAATGCAAAGGCTCTAGACGCAAATATTGGTGTGAGAGCTAATTCAATCAAGGAAACACTGCATGTTGGTGAAGGGCATATTGAAGAAGAAGCAGCCGAGTGGTTCTTGTGGGAGAACAACTCCATTTGGCTCACTAACTTCACACACCATCAGGCTTCCAAGCAGCTCTCAAGGAAACTCACTTTTCACACTCTATGCTTAATGCCATTTGAGTGCCTAGGACTGAAAGAAGCTTGGTCAGCATCGCACACAAACCAATGCTCCACACGCGGGTTTCACATGCCACCAACTCCACATTCACAGACAACTTCAGCGCCAAAGCCGTTTTCAGATAGCCCTCAATGCAAAGGCTCTAGACGCAAATATTGATGTGAGAACTAATTCAATCAAGGAAACACTGCATGTTGGTGAAGGGCATATTTAAGAAGAAGCAGCCGAGTGGTTCTTGTGGGAGAACAACTCCATTTGGCTCACTAACTTCACACACCATCAGGCTTCCAAGCAGCTCTCAAGGAAACTCATTTTTCACACTCTATGCTTAATGCCCTTTGAGTGCATTATCAAGCATTGAACCTGGTAGAGCATAACACACAAACCAATGCTCCATATGCGGGTTTCACATGCCACCAACTCCACATTCACAGACAACTGCTGCGTCAAAGCCATTTTCAGATAGCCCTCAATGCAAAGGCTCTAGACGCAAATATTGGTGTGAGAGCTAATTCAATCAAGGAAACACTGCATGTTGGTGAAGGGCATATTGAAGAAGAAGCAGCCGAGTGGTTCTTGTGGGAGAACAACTCCATTTGGCTCACTAACTTCACACACCATCAGGCTTCCAAGCAGCTCTCAAGGAAACTCACTTTTCACACTCTATGCTTAATGCCCTTTGAGTGCGTAGGACTGAAAGAAGCTTGGTCAGCATCGCACACAAACCAGTGCTTCACATGCGAGTTTCACATGCCACCAACTCCACATTCACAGCCAACTTCAGCGCCAAAGCCGTTTTCAGATAGCCCTCAATGCAAAGGCTCTAGACGCAAATATTGGTGTGAGAGCTAATTCAATCAAGGAAACACTGCATGTTGGTGAAGGGTATATTAAAGAAGAAGCAGCCGAGTGATTCTTGTGGGAAATCAACTCCATTTGGCTCACTAACTTCACACACCATCAGGCTTCCAAGAAGCTCTCAAGGAAACTCACTTTTCACACTCTATGCTTAATGCCCTTTGAGTGCGTAGGACTGAAAGAAGCTTGGTCAGCATCGCACACAAACCAATGCTCCACATTCGGGTTTCACATGCCACCAACTCCACATTCACAGACAACTTCAGCGCCAGAGCAGTTTTCAGATAGCCCTCAATGCAAAGGCTGTAGACGCAAGTATTGGTGTGAGAGCTAATTCAATCAAGGAAACACTGCATGTTGGTGAAGGGCATATTGAAGAAGAAGCAGCCGAGTGGTTCTTGTGGGAGAACAACTCCATTTGGCTCACTAACTTCACACACCATCAGGCTTCCAAGCAGCTCTCAAGGAAACTCACTTTTCACACTCTGTGCTTAATGCCCTTTGAGTGCCTAGGACTGAAAGAAGCTTGGTCAGCATCGCACACAAACCAATGCTCCACATGCGGGTTTCACATGCCACCAACTCCACATTCACAGACAACTTCAGCGCCAGAGCCGTTTTCAGATAGCCCTCAATGCAAAGGATCTAGACGCAAATATTGGTTTGAGAGCTAATTCCATCAAGGAAATACTGCATGTTGGTGAAGGGCATATTAAAGAAGAAGCAGCCGAGTGGTTCTTGTGTTAGATCAACTCCATTTGGCTCACTAACTTCACACACCATCAGGCTTCCAAGCAGCTCTCAAGGAAACTCACTTTTCACACTATGCTTAATGCCATTTGAGTGCCTAGGACTGAAAGAAGCTTGGTCAGCATCGCACACAAACCAATGCTCCACATGCGGGTTTCACATGCCATCAACTCCACATTCACAGACAACTTCAGCGCCAGAGCCGTTTTCAGATAGCCCTCAATGCAAAGGCTCTAGACACAAATATTGGTGTGAGAGCTGATTCAGTCAAGGAAACACTGCATGTTGGTGAAGGGCATATTGAAGAAGAAGCAGCCGAGTGGTTCTTGTGGGAGAACAACTCCATTTGGCTCACTAACTTCACACACCATCAGGCTTCCAAGCAGCTCTCAAGGAAACTCACTTTTCACACTCTATGCGTAATGCCCTTTGAGTGCATTAGCTAGGAATGAAAATGATAGAGCATCACACCAATACCAATGCTCCATATGCGGGTTTCACATGACACCAACTCCACATTCACAGACAACTTCAGCGCCAAAGCCATTTTCAGATAGCGCTCAATGCAAATGCTCTCGACGCAAATATTGGTGTGAGAGCTAATTCAATCAAGGTAACACTGTATGTTGGTGAAGGGCATATTGAAGAAGAAGCAGCCTAGTGGTTCTTGTGGGAGAACAACTCGATTTCGCTCACTAACTTCACACACCATCAGGCTTCCAAGCAACTCTTAAGGAAACTCAGTTTTCACACTCTATGCTTAATGCCCGTTGAATGCCTTATCTAGGAATGAACCTGATAGAGCATCGCACACAAACCAATGCTCCACATGCGGGTTTCACCTGCCAGCAACTCCACATTCACAGCCAACTTCTGCGTCAAAGCCATTTTCAGATAGCCCTCAATGCAAAGGCTCTAGACGCAAATATTGGTGTGAGAGCTAATTCAATCAAGGAAACACTGCATGTTGGTGAAGGGCATATTGAAGAAGAAGCAGCCGAGTGGTTCTTGTGGGAGAACAACTCCATTTGGCTCACTAACTTCACACACCATCAGGCTTCCAAGCAGCTCTCAAGGAAACTCACTTTTCACACTCTATGCTTAATGCCATTTGAGTGCCTAGGACTGAAAGAAGCTTGGTCAGCATCGCACACAAACCAATGCTCCACACGCGGGTTTCACATGCCACCAACTCCACATTCACAGACAACTTCAGCGCCAAAGCCGTTTTCAGATAGCCCTCAATGCAAAGGCTCTAGACGCAAATATTGATGTGAGAACTAATTCAATCAAGGAAACACTGCATGTTGGTGAAGGGCATATTTAAGAAGAAGCAGCCGAGTGGTTCTTGTGGGAGAACAACTCCATTTGGCTCACTAACTTCACACACCATCAGGCTTCCAAGCAGCTCTCAAGGAAACTCATTTTTCACACTCTATGCTTAATGCCCTTTGAGTGCATTATCAAGCATTGAACCTGGTAGAGCATAACACACAAACCAATGCTCCACATGCGGGTTTCACATGCCACCAACTCCACATTCACAGACAACTGCTGCGTCAAAGCCATTTTCAGATAGCCCTCAATGCAAAGGCTCTAGACGCAAATATTGGTGTGAGAGCTAATTCAATCAAGGAAACACTGCATGTTGGTGAAGGGTATATTAAAGAAGAAGCAGCCGAGTGATTCTTGTGGGAAATCAACTCCATTTGGCTCACTAACTTCACACACCATCAGGCTTCCAAGCAGCTCTCAAGGAAACTCACTTTTCACACTCTATGCTTAATGCACTTTGAGTGCCTAGGAATGAAAGAAGCTTGGTCAGAATCGCACACAAACCAGTGCTTCACATGCGAGTTTCACATGCCACCAACTCCACATTCACAGACAACTTCAGCGCCAAAGCCGTTTTCAGATAGACCTCAATGCAAACGCTCTATATGCAAATATTGGTGTGAGAGCTAATTCAATCAAGGAAACACTGCATGTTGGTGAGGGGCATATTGAAGAAGAAGCAGCCGAGTGATTCTTGTGGGAGAACAACTCCATTTGGCTCACTAACTTCACACACCATCAGGCTTCCAAGCAGCTCTCAAGGAAACTCACTTTTCACACTCTATGCTTAATGCCCTTTGAGTGCATTATCTAGGAATGAACCTGGTAGAGCATCGCACACAAACCAATGCTCCACATGCGGGTTTCACATGCCACCAACTCCACATTCACAGACAACTTTAAAGCCAAAGCCGTTTTCAGATAGCCCTCAATTCAAAGGCTCTAGAAACAAATATTGGTGTGAGAGCTAATTTAATCAAGGAAACACTGCATGTTGGTGAAGGGCATATTGAAGAAGAAGCAGCCGAGTGGTTCTTGTGGGAGAACAACTGCATTTGGCTCACTAACTTCACACACCATCAGGCTTCCAAGCAGCTCTCAAGGAAACTCACTTTTCACACTCTATGCTTAATGCTCTTTGAGTGCCTAGGACTGAAAGAAGCTTGGTCAGCATCGCACACAAACCAATGCTCCACATGCGGGTTTCACATGCCACCAACTCCACATTCACAGACAACTTCAGCGCCACAGCCGTTTTCAGATAGCCCTCAATGCAAAGGCTCTAGACGCAAATATTAGTGTGAGAGCTAATTCAATCAAGGAAACACTGCATGTTGGTGGAAGGCATATTGAAGAAGAAGCAGCCGAGTGATTCTTGTGGGAGAACAACTCCATTTGGCTCACTAACTTCACACACCATCAGGCTTCCAAGCAGCTCTCAAGGAAGCTCACTTTTCACACTCTATGCTTAATGCCCTTTGAGTGCCTAGGACTGAAAGAAACTTGGTCAGCATCGCACACAAACCAATGCTCCACATGCGGGTTTCACCTGCCAGCAACTCCACATTCACAGACAACTTCAGCGCCAAAGCCATTTTCAGATAGGCCTAAATGCAAAGGCTCTAGATGCAAATATTGGTGTGAGAGCTAATTCAATCAAGGAAACACTGCATGTTGGTGAAGGGCATATTGAAGAAGAAGCAGCCGAGTGGTTCTTGTGGGAGAACAACTCCATTTGGCTCACTAACTTCACACACCATCAGGCTTCCAAGCAGCTCTCAAGGAAACTCACTTTTCACACTCTATGCTTAATGCCCTTTGAGTGCATTATGTAGCAATGAACCTGGTAGAGCATAACACACAAACCAATGCTCCACATGCGGGTTTCACATGCCACCAACTCCACATTCACAGACAACTTCAGCGCCAAAGAGGTTTTCAGATAGCCCTCAATGCAAAGGCTCTTGACGCAAATATTGGTGTGAGAGCTAATTCAATCAAGGAAACACTGCATGTTGGTGAAGGGCATATTGAAGTAGAAGCAGCCGAGTGGTTCTTGTGGGAGAACAACTCCATTTGGCTCACTAACTTCACACACCATCAGGCTTCCAAGCAGCTCTCAAGGAAACTCACTTTTCACACTCTATGCTTAATGCACTTTGAGTACCTAGGAATGAAAGAAGCTTGGTCAGCATCGCACACAAACCAGTGCTTCACATGCGAGTTTCACATGCCACCAACTCCACATTCACAGACAACTTCAGCGCCAAAGCCGTTTTCAGATAGACCTCAATGCAAACGCTCTATATGCAAATATTGGTGTGAGAGCTAATTCAATCAAGGAAATACTGCATGTTGGTGAGGGGCATATTGAAGAAGAAGCAGCCGAGTGATTCTTGTGGGAGAACAACTCCATTTGGCTCACTAACTTCACACACCATCAGGCTTCCAAGCAGCTCTCAAGGAAACTCACTTTTCACACTCTATGCTTAATGCCCTTTGAGTGCATTATCTAGGAATGAACCTGGTAGAGCATCGCACACAAACCAATGCTCCACATGCGGGTTTCACATGCCACCAACTCCACATTCACAGACAACTTCAAAGCCAAAGCCGTTTTCAGATAGCCCTCAATTCAAAGGCTCTAGAAACAAATATTGGTGTGAGAGCTAATTTAATCAAGGAAACACTGCATGTTGGTGAAGGGCATATTGAAGAAGAAGCAGCCGATTGGTTCTTGTGGGAGAACAACTGCATTTGGCTCACTAACTTCACACACCATCAGGCTTCCAAGCAGCTCTCAAGGAAACTCACTTTTCACACTCTATGCTTAATGCTCTTTGAGTGCCTAGGACTGAAAGAAGCTTGGTCAGCATCGCACACAAACCAATGCTCCACATGCGGGTTTCACATGCCACCAACTCCACATTCACAGACAACTTCAGCGCCACAGCCGTTTTCAGATAGCCCTCAATGCAAAGGCTCTAGACGCAAATATTAGTGTGAGAGCTAATTCAATCAAGGAAACACTGCATGTTGGTGGAAGGCATATTGAAGAAGAAGCAGCCGAGTGATTCTTGTGGGAGAACAACTCCAATTGGCTCACTAACTTCACACACCATCAGGCTTCCAAGCAGCTCTCAAGGAAGCTCACTTTTCACACTCTATGCTTAATGCCCTTTGAGTGCCTAGGACTGAAAGAAACTTGGTCAGCATCGCACACAAACCAATGCTCCACATGCGGGTTTCACCTGCCAGCAACTCCACATTCACAGACAACTTCAGCGCCAAAGCCATTTTCAGATAGGCCTAAATGCAAAGGCTCTAGATGCAAATATTGGTGTGAGAGCTAATTCAATCAAGGAAACACTGCATGTTGGTGAAGGGCATATTGAAGAAGAAGCAGCCGAGTGGTTCTTGTGGGAGAACAACTACATTTGGCTCACTAACTTCACACACCATCAGGCTTCCAAGCAGCTCTCAAGGAAACTCAATTTTCACTCTATGCTTAATGCCCTTTGAGTGCCTAGGAATGAAAGAAGCTTGGTCAGCATCGCACACAAACCAGTGCTTCACATGCGGGTTTCACATGCCACCAACTCCACATTCACAGACAACTTCAGCGTGAGAGCCGTTTTCAGATAGCCCTCAATGCAAAGGCTCTAGACGCAAATATTGGTGTGAGAGTTAATTCAATCAAGGAAACACTGCATGTTGGTGAAGGGTATATTAAAGAAGAAGCAGCCGAGTGATTCTTGTGGGAAATCAACTCCATTGGGCTCACTAACTTCACACACCATCAGGCTTCCAAGCAGCTCTCAAGGAAACTCACTTTTCACACTCTATGCTTAATGCCCTTTGAGTGCATTATCTAGGAATGACCCTGATAGAGCATCACACACAAACCAATGCTCCACATGCGGGTTTCACTTGCAACCAACTCCACATTCACAGACAACTTTAGCGCCAAAGCCGTTTTCAGATAGACCTCAATGCAAACGCTCTATATGCAAATATTGGTGTGAGAGCTAATTCAATCAAGGAAATACTGCATGTTGGTGAGGGGCATATTGAAGAAGTAGCCGAGTGGTTCTTGTGGGAGAACAACTCCATTTGGCTCACTAACTTCACACACCATCAGGCTTCCAAGCAGCTATCAAGGAAACTCACTTTTCACACTCTATGCTTAATGCCCTTTGAGTGCATTATCTAGGAATGAACCTGGTAGAGCATCGCACACAAACCAATGCTCCACATGCGGGTTTCACATGCCACCAACTCCACATTCACAGACAACTTCAGCGCCAAAGCCGTTTTCAGATAGCCCTCAATGCAAAGGCTCTAGATGCAAATATTGGTGTGAGAGCTAATTCAATCAAGGAAACACTGCATGTTGGTGAAGTGCATATTGAAGAAGAAGCAGCCGAGTGGTTCTTGTGGGAGAACAACTCCATTTGGCTCACTAACTTCACACACCATCAGGCTTCCAAGCAGCTCTCAAGGAAACTCACTTTTCACACTCTATGCTTAATGCCTTTTGAGTGCATTATCTAGGAATGAACCTGGTAGAGCATCGCACACAAACCAATGCTCCACATGCGGGTTTCACATGCCACCAACTCCACATTCACAGACAACTTCAAAGCCAAAGCCGTTTTCAGATAGCCCTCAATTCAAAGGCTCTAGACACAAATATTGGTGTGAGAGCTAATTTAATCAAGGAAACACTGCATGTTGGTGAAGAGCATATTGAAGAAGAAGCAGCCGAGTGGTTCTTGTGGGAGAACAACTCCATTTGCTCACTAACTTCACACACCATCAGGCTTCCAAGCAGCTCTCAAGGAAACTCACTTTTCACACTCTATGCTTAATGCCCGTTGAATGCCTTATCTAGGAATGAACCTGGTAGAGCATCGCACACAAACCAATGCTCCACATGCGGGTTTCACATGCCACCAACTCCACATTCACAGACAACTTCAGCGCCAAAGCCGTTTTCAGATAGACCTCAATGCAAAGGCTCTAGACGCAAATATTGGTGTGAGAGCTAATTCAATCAAAGAAACACTGCATGTTGGTGAAGGGCATATTGAAGAAGAAGCAGCCGAGTGGTTCTTGTGGGAGAACAACTCCATTTGCTCACTAACTTCACACACCATCAGGCTTCCAAGCAGCTCTCAAGGAAACTCACTTTTCACACTCTATGCTTAATGCCCTTTGAGTGCCTAGGAATGAAAGAAGCTTGGTAGAGCATCGCACACAAACCAGTTATTCACATGCGAGTTTCACATGCCACCAACTCCACATTCACAGACAACTTCAGCGCCAAAGCCGTTTTCAGATAGCCCTCAATGCAAAGGCTCTAGACACAAATATTGGTGTGAGAGCTAATTCAATCAAGGAAACACTGCATGCTGGTGAAGGGCATATTGAAGAAAAAGCTGCCGAGTGATTCTTGTGGGAGAACAACTCCATTTGGCTCACTAACTTCACACACCATCAGGCTTCCAAGCAGCTCTCAAGGAAACTCACTTTTCACACTCTATGCTTAATGCCATTTGAGTGCATTATCTACGAATGAACCTGGTAGAGCATCGCACACAAACCATTACTCCACATGCGGGTTTCACATGCCACCAACTCCACATTCACAGACAACTTCAGCGCCAAAGCCGTTTTCAGATAGACCTCAATGCAAAGGCTCTAGACGCAAATATTGGTGTGAGAGCTAATTCAATCAAGGAAACACTGCATGTTGGTGAAGGGCATATTGAAGAAAAAGCTGCCGAGTGGTTCTTGTGGGAGAACAACTCCATTTGGCTCACTAACTTCACACACCATCAGGCTTCCAAGCAGCTCTCAAGGAAACTAACTTTTCACACTATAGGCTTAATGCCCTTTGAGTGCATTATCTACGAATGAACCTGGTAGAGCATCGCACACAAACCAATGCTCCACATGCAGGTTTCACATGCCACCAACTCCACATTCACAGACAACTTCAGCGCCAAAGCCGTTTTCAGATTGCCCTCAATGCAAAGGCTCTAGACGCAAATATTGGTGTGAGAGCTAATTCAATCAAGGAAACACTGCATGTTGGTGAAGGGCATATTGAAGAAGAAGCAGCCGAGTGGTTCTTGTGGGAGAACAACTCCATTTGGCTCACTAACTTCACACACCATCAGGCTTTCAAGCAGCTCTCAAGGAAACTCACTTTTCACACTCTATGCTTAATGCCCTTTGAATGCCTAGGACTGAAAGAAGCTTGGTCAGCATCGCACACAAACCAATGCTCCACATGCGGGTTTCACATGCCACCAACTCCACATTCACAGACAACTTCAGCGCCAGAGCCGTTTTCAGATAGTCCTCAATGCAAAGGCTGTAGACGCAAATATTGGTGTGAGAGCTAATTCAATCAAGGAAACACTGCATGTTGCTGAAGGGCATATTGAAGAAGAAGCAGCCGAGTGATTCTTGTTTCAGAACAACTCCTTTTGGCTCACTAACTTCACACACCATCAGGCTTCCAAGCAGCTCTCAAGGAAACTCACTTTTCACACTCTATGCTTAATGCCCTTTGAATGCCAAGAACTGAAAGAAGCTTGGTCGGCATCGCACACAAACCAATGCTCCACATGCGGGTTTCACATGCCAAAAACTCCACATTCACAGACAACTTCAGCGCCAGAGCCGTTTTCAGATAGCCCTCAATGCAAAGGCTCTAGACGCAAATATTGGTGTGAGAGCTAATGCAATCAAGGAAACACTGCATGTTGGTGAAGGGCATATTGAAGAAGAAGCAGCCGAGTGATTCTTGTGGCAGAACAACTCCATTTGGCTCACTAACTTCACACACCTTCAGGCTTCCAAGCAGCTCTCAAGGAAACTCACTTTTCACACTCTATGCTTAATGCCCTTTGTGTGCCTAGGAATGAAAGAAGCTTGATAAGCATCGCACACAAACCAATGCTCCACATGTGGGTTTCACATGCCACCAACTCCACATTCACAGACAACTTCAGCGCCAGAGCCGTTTTCAGATAGCCCTCAATGCAAAGGCTCTAGACGCAAATATTGGTGTGAGAGCTAATTCAATCAAGGAAACACTGCATGTTGCTGAATGGCATATTGAAGAAGAAGCAGCCGAGTGGTTCTTGTGGGAGAACAACTCCATTTGGCTCACTAACTTCACACATCATCAGGCTTCCAAGCAGCTCTCAAGGAAACTCACTTTTCACACTCTATGCTTAATGCCCTTTGAGTGCCTAGGACTGAAAGAAGCTTGGTCAGCATCGCACACAAACCAATGCTCCACATGCGGGTTTCACATGCCACCAACTCCACATTCACAGACAACTTCAGCGCCAGAGCAGTTTTGATAGCCCTCAATGCAAAGGCTCTACACGCAAATATTGGTGTGAGAGCTAATTCAATCAAGGAAACAATGCATGTTGGTGAAGGGCATATTGAAGAAGAAGCAGCCGAGTGATTCTTGTGGGAGAACAACTCCATTTGGCTCACTAACTTCACACACCATCAGGCTTCCAAGCAGCTCTCAAGGAAACTCACTTTTCACACTCTATGCTTAATGCCCTTTGAGTGCATTATCTAGGAATGAACCTGGTAGAGCATCACACACAAACCAATGCTCCACATGCGGGTTTCACATGCCAAAAACTCCACATTCACAGACAACTTCAGGGCGAGAGCCGTTTTCAGATAGCCCTCAATGCAAAGGCTCTAGACGCAAATATTGGTGTGAGAGCTAATTCAATCAAGGAAACACTGCATGTTGGTGAAGGGCATATTGAAGAAAAAGCTGCCGAGTGGTTCTTGTGGGAGAACAACTCCATTTGGCTCACTAACTTCACACACCATCAGGCTTTCAAGCAGCTCTCAAGGAAACTCACTTTTCACACTCTATGCTTAATGCCCTTTGAGTGCATTATCTAGGAATGAACCTGGTAGAGCATCGCACACAAACCAATGCTCCACATGCAGGTTTCACATGCCACCAACTCCACATTCACAGACAACTTCAGCGTGAGAGCCGTTTTCAGATTGCCCTCAATATAAGGCTCTAGACGCAAATATTGGTGTGAGAGCTAATTCAATCTTGGAAACACTGCATGTTGGTGAAGGGCATATTGAAGAAGAAGCTGCCGAGTGATTCTTGTGGGAGAACAACTCCATTTGGCTCACTAACTTCACACACCATCAGGCTTCCAAGCAGCTCTCAAGGAAACTCACTTTTCACACTCTATGCTTAATGCCCTTTGAGTGCATTATCTAGGAATGAACCTGGTAGAGCATCGCACACAAACCAATGCTCCACATGCGGGTTTCACATGCCAAAACTCCACATTCACAGACAACTTCAGCGCCAGAGCTTTTTTCAGATAGCCCTCAATGCAAAGGCTCTAGATGCAAATATTGGTGTGAGAGCTAATTCAATCAAGGAAACACTGCATGTTGGTGAAGGGCATATTGAAGAAGTAGCCGAGTGGTTCTTGTGGGAGAACAACTCCATTTGGCTCACTAACTTCACACATCATCAGGCTTCCAAGCAGCTCTCAAGGAAACTCAATTTTCACACTCTATGCTTAATGCCCTTTGAGTGCCTAGGAATGAAAGAGGCTTGATAAGCAACGCACACAAACCAATGCTCCACATGCGGGTTTCACAAGCCACCAACTCCACATTCACAGACTTCAGCGCCAGAGCTTTTTTCAGATAGCCCTCAATGCAAAGGCTCTAGATGCAAATATTGGTGTGAGAGCTAATTCAATCAAGGAAACACTGCATGTTGGTGAAGGGCATATTGAAGAAGTAGCCGAGTGGTTCTTGTGGGAGAACAACTCCATTTGGCTCACTAACTTCACACATCATCAGGCTTCCAAGCAGCTCTCAAGGAAACTCAATTTTCACACTCTATGCTTAATGCCCTTTGAGTGCCTAGGACTGAAAGAAGCTTGGTCAGCATCGCACACAAACCAATGCTCCACATGCGGGTTTCACATGCCAAAAACTCCACATTCACAGACAACTTCAGCGCCAAAGCTGTTTTCAGATAGCCCTCAATGCAAAGGCTCTAGACGCAAATATTGGTGTGAGAGCTAATTCAATCAAGGAAACACTGCATGTTGGTGAAGGGCATATTGAAGAAGAAGCAGCCGAGTGGTTCTTGTGGGAGAACAACTTCATTTGGCTCACTAACTTCATACACCATCACGCTTCCAAGCAGCTCTCAAGGAAACTCACTTTTCACACTCTATGCTTAATGCCCTTTGAGTGCATTATCTAGGAATGAACCTGGTAGAGCATCACACACAAACCAATGCTCCACATGCGGGTTTCACATGCCACCAACTCCACATTCACAGACAACTTCAGCGCCAGAGCCGTTTTCAGATAGCCCTCAATGCAAAGGCTCTAGACGCAAATATTGGTGTGAGAGCTAATTCAATCAAGGAAACACTGCATGTTGGTGAAGGGCATATTGAAGAAGTAGCCGAGTGATTCTTGTGGGAGAACAACTCCATTTGGCTCACTAACTTCACACACCATCAGGCTTCCAAGCAGCTCTCAAGGAAACTCACTTTTCACACTCTATGCTTAATGCCCTTTGAGTGCCTAGGACTGAAAGAAGCTTGGTCAGCATCGCACACAAACCAATGCTCCACATGCGGGTTTCACATGCCACCAACTCCACATTCACAGACAACTTCAGCGCCAGAGGCGTTTTCAGTTAGCCTTCAATGCAAAGGCTTTAGACGCAAATATTGGTGTGAGAGCTAATTCAATCAAGGAAACACTGCATGTTGGTGAAGGGTATATTAAAGAAGAAGCAGCCGAGTGATTCTTGTGGGAGAACAACTCCATTTGGCTCACTAACTTCATACACCATCAGGCTTCCAAGCAGCTCTCAAGGAAACTCACTTTTCACACTCTATGCTTAATGCCCTTTGAGTGCATTATCTACGAATGAACGTGATAGAGCATCACACACAAACCAATGCTCCACATGCGGGTTTCACATGCCACCAACTCCACATTCACAGACAACTTCAGCGCCAAAGCCGTTTTCAGATTGCCCTCAATGCAAAGGCTCTAGACGCAAATATTGGTGTGAGAGCTAATTCAATCAAGGAAACACTGCATGTTGCTGAAGGGCATATTGAAGAAGAAGCAGCCGAGTGATTCTTGTTTCAGAACAACTCCTTTTGGCTCACTAACTTCACACACCATCAGGCTTCCAAGCAGCTCTCAAGGAAACTCACTTTTCACACTCTATGCTTAATGCCATTTGAATGCCTAGGACTGAAAAAGCTTGGTCGACATCGCACACAAACCAATGCTCCACATGCGGGTTTCACGTGGCAACAAATCCACATTCACAGACAACTTCAGCGCCAGAGCCGTTTTCAGATAGCCCTCAATGCAAAGGCTCTAGACGTAAATATTGGTGTGAGAGCTAATTCAATCAAGGAAACACTGCATGTTGGTGAAGGGCATATTGAAGAAGAAGCCGCCGAGTGATTCTTGTGGCAGAACAACTCCATTTGGCTCACTAACTTCACACACCTTCAGGCTTCCAAGCAGCTCTCAAGGAAACTCACTTTTCACACTCTATGCTTAATGCCCTTTGTGTGCCTAGGAATGAAAGAAGCTTGATAAGCATCGCACACAAACCAATGCTCCACATGTGGGTTTCACATGCCACCAACTCCACATTCACAGACAACTTCAGCGCCAGAGCCGTTTTCAGATAGCCCTCAATGCAAAGGCTCTAGACGCAAATATTGGTGTGAGAGCTAATTCAATCAAGGAAACACTGCATGTTGCTGAATGGCATATTGAAGAAGTAGCCGAGTGATTCTTGTGGGAGAACAACTCCATTTGGCTCACTAACTTCACACATCATCAGGCTTCCAAGCAGCTCTCAAGGAAACTCACTTTTCACACTCTATGCTTAATGCCCTTTGAGTGCCTAGGACTGAAAGAATCTTGGTCAGCATCGCACACAAACCAATGCTCCACATGCGGGTTTCACATGCCACCAACTCCACATTCACAGACAACTTCAGCGCCAGAGCAGTTTTGATACAGCCCTAAATGCAAAGGCTCTACACGCAAATATTGGTGTGAGAGCTAATTCAATCAAGGAAACAATGCATGTTGGTGAAGGGCATATTGAAGAAGAAGCAGCCGAGTGATTCTTGTGGGAGAACAACTCCATTTGGCTCACTAACTTCACACACCATCAGGCTTCCAAGCAGCTCTCAAGGAAACTCACTTTTCACACTCTATGCTTAATGCCCTTTGAGTGCATTATCTAGGAATGAACCTGGTAGAGCATCACACACAAACCAATGCTCCACATGCGGGTTTCACATGCCCAAAACTCCACATTCACAGACAACTTCAGGGCGAGAGCCGTTTTCAGATAGCCCTCAATGCAAAGGCTCTAGACGCAAATATTGGTGTGAGAGCTAATTCAATCAAGGAAACACTGCATGTTGGTGAAGGGCATATTGAAGAAAAAGCTGCCGAGTGGTTCTTGTGGGAGAACAACTCCATTTGGCTCACTAACTTCACACACCATCAGGCTTTCAAGCAGCTCTCAAGGAAACTCACTTTTCACACTCTATGCTTAATGCCCTTTGAGTGCATTATCTAGGAATGAACCTGGTAGAGCATCGCACACAAACCAATGCTCCACATGCGGGTTTCACATGCCACCAACTCCACATTCACAGACAACTTCAGCGTGAGAGCCGTTTTCAGATTGCCCTCAATATAAGGCTCTAGACGCAAATATTGGTGTGAGAGCTAATTCAATCAAGGAAACACTGCATGTTGGTGAAGGGCATATTGAAGAAGAAGCAGCCGAGTGATTCTTGTGGGAGAACAACTCCATTTGGCTCACTAACTTCACACACCATCAGGCTTCCAAGCAGCTCTCAAGGAAACTCACTTTTCACACTCTATGCTTAATGCCCTTTGAGTGCATTATCTAGGAATGAACCTGGTAGAGCATCGCACACAAACCAATGCTCCACATGCGGGTTTCACATGCCAAAACTCCACATTCACAGACAACTTCAGCGCCAGAGCTTTTTTCAGATAGCCCTCAATGCAAAGGCTCTAGACGCAAATATTGGTGTGAGAGCTAATTCAATCAAGGAAACACTGCATGTTGGTGAAGGGCATATTGAAGAAAAAGCAGCCGAGTGGTTCTTCTGGGAGAACAACTCCATTTGGCTCACTAACTTCACACACCATCAGGCTTCCAAGCAGCTCTCAAGGAAACTCACTTTTCACACTCTATGCTTAATGCCCTTTGAGTGCCTAGGAATGAAAGAGGCTTGATAAGCAACGCACACAAACCAATGCTCCACATGCGGGTTTCACATGCCACCAACTCCACATTCACAGACAACTTCAGCGCCAGAGCCGTTTTCAGATAGCCCTCAATGCAAAGGCTCTAGATGCAAATATTGGTGTGAGAGCTAATTCAATCAAGGAAACACTGCATGTTGGTGAAGGGCATATTGAAGAAGTAGCCGAGTGGTTCTTGTGGGAGAACAACTCCATTTGGCTCACTAACTTCACACATCATCAGGCTTCCAAGCAGCTCTCAAGGAAACTCAATTTTCACACTCTATGCTTAATGCCCTTTGAGTGCCTAGGAATGAAAGAAGCTTGGTCAGCATCGCACACAAACCAATGCTCCACATGCGGGTTTCACATGCCAAAAACTCCACATTCACAGACAACTTCAGCGCCAAAGCTGTTTTCAGATAGCCCTCAATGCAAAGGCTCTAGACGCAAATATTGGTGTGAGAGCTAATTCAATCAAGGAAACACTGCATGTTGGTGAAGGGCATATTGAAGAAGAAGCAGCCGAGTGGTTCTTGTGGGAGAACAACTCCATTTTGCTCACTAACTTCATACACCATCAGGCTTCCAAGCAGCTCTCAAGGAAACTCACTTTTCACACTCTGTGCTTAATGCCCTTTGAGTGCATTATCTAGGAATGAACCTGGTAGAGCATCGCACAGAAACCAATGCTCCACATGCGGGTTTCACATGCCACCAACTCCACATTCACAGACAACTTCAGCGCCAGAGCCTTTTTCAGATAGCCCTCAATGCAAAGGCTCTAGACGCAAATATTGGTGTGAGAGCTAATTCAATCAAGGAAACACTGCATGTTGGTGAAGGGCATATTGAAGAAGAAGCAGCCTAGTGGTTCTTGTGGGAGAACAACTCCATTTGGCTCACTAACTTCACACACCATCAGGCTTCCAAGCAACTCTCAAGGAAACTCACTTTTCACACTCTATGCTTAATGCCCTTTGAGTGCCTAGGACTGAAAGAAGCTTGGTAAGCACCGCACACAAACCAATGCTCCACATGCGGGTTTCACATGCCACCAACTCCACATTCACAGACAACTTCAGCGCCAGAGCCTTTTTCAGATAGCCCTCAATGCAAAGGCTCTAAACACAAATATTGGTGTGAGAGCTAATTCAATGAAGGAAACACTGCATGTTGGTGAAGGGCATATTGAAGAAGAAGCAGCCGAGTGGTTCTTGTGGGAGAACAACTCCATTTGGCTCACTAACTTCACACACCATCAGGCTTCCAAGCAGCTCTCAAGGAAACTCACTTTTCACACTCTATGCTTAATGCCCTATGAGTGCCTAGGAATGAAAGAAGCTTGGTCAGCATCGCACACAAACCAATGCTCCACATGCGGGTTTCACATGCCACCAACTCCACATTCACAGACAACTTCAGCGTCAATGCTGTTTTCAGATAGCCATCAAAGCAAAGGCTCTAGACGCAAATATTGGTGTGAGAGCTAATTCACTCAAGGAAACACTGCATGTTGGTGAAGGGCATATTGAAGAAGAAGCAGCCGAGTGGTTCTTGTGGGAGAACAACTCCATTTGGCTCACTAACTTCACACACCATCAGGCTTCCAAGCAGCTCTCAAGGAAACTCACTTTTCACACTCTATGCTTAATGCCCTTTGAGTGCATTATCTACGAATGAACCTGGTAGAGCATCACACAAACCAATGCTCCATATGCGGGTTTCACATGCAGCAACTCCACATTCACAGACAACTTCAGCGCCAAAGCCATTTTCAGATAGCCCTCAATGCAAAGGCTCTTGACGCAAATATTGGTGTGAGAGCTAATTCAATCAAGGAAACACTGCATGTTGGTGAAGGGCATATTGAAGAAGAAGCAGCCGAGTGGTTCTTGTGGGAGAACAACTCCATTTGGCTCACTAACTTCACACACCATCAGGCTTCCAAGCAGCTCTCAAGGAAACTCACTTTTCACACTCTATGCTTAATGCCCTTTGAGTGCATTATCTAGCAATGAACCTGGTAGTGCATCACACACAAACCAATGCTCCACATGCGGGTTTCACATGCCACCAACTCCACATTCACAGACAACTTCAGCGCCAGAGCCGTTTTCAGATAGCCCTCAATGCAAAGGCTCTAGACGAAATATTGGTGTGAGAACTAATTCAATCAAGGAAACACTGCATGTTGGTGAAGGGCATATTGAAGAAGAAGCAGCCGAGTGGTTCTTGTGGGAGAACAACTCCATTTGGCTCACTAACTTCACACACTATCAGGCTTCCAAGCAGCTCTCAAGGAAACTCACTTTTCACACTCTATGCTTAATGCCCTTTGAGTGCCTAGGAATGAAAGAAGCTTGGTCAGCATCGCACACAAACCAATGCTCCACATGCGGGTTTCACATGCCACCAACTCCACATTCACAGACAACTTCAGCGCCAGAGCCGTTTTCAGATAGCCCTCAATGCAAAGGCTCTAGACGCAAATATTGGTGTGAGAACTAATTCAATCAAGGAAACACTGCATGTTGGTGAAGGACATATTGAAGAAGAAGCAGCCGAGTGGTTCTTGTGGGAGAACAACTCCATTTGGCTCACTAACTTCACACACCATCAGGCTTCCAAGCAGCTCTCAAGGAAACTCACTTTTCACACTCTATGCTTAATGCCCTTTGAATGCCAAGAACTGAAAGAAGCTTGGTCGGCATCGCACACAAACCAATGCTCCACATGCGGGTTTCACATGCCACCAACTCCACATTCACAGACAACTTCAGCGCCAGAGCCGTTTTCAGATAGCCCTCAATGCAAAGGCTCTAGACGCAAATATTGGTGTGAGAGCTAATGCAATCAAGGAAACACTGCATGTTGGTGAAGGGCATATTGAAGAAGTAGCCGAGTGATTCTTGTGGGAGAACAACTCCATTTGGCTCACTAACTTCACACACCATCAGGCTTCCAAGCAGCTCTCAAGGAAACTCACTTTTCACACTCTATGCTTAATGCCCTTTGAGTGCCTAGGACTGAAAGAAGCTTGGTCAGCATCGCACACAAACCAATGCTCCACATGCGGGTTTCACATGCCACCAACTCCACATTCACAGACAACTTCAGCGCCAGAGGCGTTTTCAGTTAGCCTTCAATGCAAAGGCTTTAGACGCAAATATTGGTGTGAGAGCTAATTCAATCAAGGAAACACTGCATGTTGGTGAAGGGTATATTAAAGAAGAAGCAGCCGAGTGATTCTTGTGGGAGAACAACTCCATTTGGCTCACTAACTTCATACACCATCAGGCTTCCAAGCAGCTCTCAAGGAAACTCACTTTTCACACTCTATGCTTAATGCCCTTTGAGTGCATTATCTAGGAATGAACCTGGTAGAGCATCGCACACAAACCAATGCTCCACATGCGGGTTTCACATGCCACCAACTCCACATTCACAGACAACTTCAGCGCCAAAGCCGTTTTCAGATAGCCCTCAATGCAAAGGTTCTAGATGCAAATATTGGTGTGAGAGCTAATTCAATCAAGGAAACACTGCATGTTGGTGAAGGGCATATTGAAGAAGAAGCAGCCGAGTGGTTCTTGTGGGAGAACAACTCCATTTGGCTCACTAACTTCATACGGCATCAGGCTTCCAAGCAGCTCTCAAGGAAACTCACTTTTCACACTCTATGCTTAATGCCCTTTGAGTGCCTAGGACTGAAAGAATCTTGGTCAGCATCGCACACAAACCAATGCTCCACATGCGGGTTTCACATGCCACCAACTCCACATTCACAGACAACTTCAGCGCCAGAGCAGTTTTGATACAGCCCTAAATGCAAAGGCTCTACACGCAAATATTGGTGTGAGAGCTAATTCAATCAAGGAAACAATGCATGTTGGTGAAGGGCATATTGAAGAAGAAGCAGCCGAGTGATTCTTGTGGGAGAACAACTCCATTTGGCTCACTAACTTCACACACCATCAGGCTTCCAAGCAGCTCTCAAGGAAACTCACTTTTCACACTCTATGCTTAATGCCCTTTGAGTGCATTATCTAGGAATGAACCTGGTAGAGCATCACACACAAACCAATGCTCCACATGCGGGTTTCACATGCCAAAAACTCCACATTCACAGACAACTTCAGGGCGAGAGCCGTTTTCAGATAGCCCTCAATGCAAAGGCTCTAGACGCAAATATTGGTGTGAGAGCTAATTCAATCAAGGAAACACTGCATGTTGGTGAAGGGCATATTGAAGAAAAAGCTGCCGAGTGGTTCTTGTGGGAGAACAACTCCATTTGGCTCACTAACTTCACACACCATCAGGCTTTCAAGCAGCTCTCAAGGAAACTCACTTTTCACACTCTATGCTTAATGCCCTTTGAGTGCATTATCTAGGAATGAACCTGGTAGAGCATCGCACACAAACCAATGCTCCACATGCGGGTTTCACATGCCACCAACTCCACATTCACAGACAACTTCAGCGTGAGAGCCGTTTTCAGATTGCCCTCAATATAAGGCTCTAGACGCAAATATTGGTGTGAGAGCTAATTCAATCAAGGAAACACTGCATGTTGGTGAAGGGCATATTGAAGAAGAAGCAGCCGAGTGATTCTTGTGGGAGAACAACTCCATTTGGCTCACTAACTTCACACACCATCAGGCTTCCAAGCAGCTCTCAAGGAAACTCACTTTTCACACTCTATGCTTAATGCCCTTTGAGTGCATTATCTAGGAATGAACCTGGTAGAGCATCGCACACAAACCAATGCTCCACATGCGGGTTTCACATGCCAAAACTCCACATTCACAGACAACTTCAGCGCCAGAGCTTTTTTCAGATAGCCCTCAATGCAAAGGCTCTAGACGCAAATATTGGTGTGAGAGCTAATTCAATCAAGGAAACACTGCATGTTGGTGAAGGGCATATTGAAGAAAAAGCAGCCGAGTGGTTCTTCTGGGAGAACAACTCCATTTGGCTCACTAACTTCACACACCATCAGGCTTCCAAGCAGCTCTCAAGGAAACTCACTTTTCACACTCTATGCTTAATGCCCTTTGAGTGCCTAGGAATGAAAGAGGCTTGATAAGCAACGCACACAAACCAATGCTCCACATGCGGGTTTCACATGCCACCAACTCCACATTCACAGACAACTTCAGCGCCAGAGCCGTTTTCAGATAGCCCTCAATGCAAAGGCTCTAGATGCAAATATTGGTGTGAGAGCTAATTCAATCAAGGAAACACTGCATGTTGGTGAAGGGCATATTGAAGAAGTAGCCGAGTGGTTCTTGTGGGAGAACAACTCCATTTGGCTCACTAACTTCACACATCATCAGGCTTCCAAGCAGCTCTCAAGGAAACTCAATTTTCACACTCTATGCTTAATGCCCTTTGAGTGCCTAGGAATGAAAGAAGCTTGGTCAGCATCGCACACAAACCAATGCTCCACATGCGGGTTTCACATGCCAAAAACTCCACATTCACAGACAACTTCAGCGCCAAAGCTGTTTTCAGATAGCCCTCAATGCAAAGGCTCTAGACGCAAATATTGGTGTGAGAGCTAATTCAATCAAGGAAACACTGCATGTTGGTGAAGGGCATATTGAAGAAGAAGCAGCCGAGTGGTTCTTGTGGGAGAACAACTCCATTTTGCTCACTAACTTCATACACCATCAGGCTTCCAAGCAGCTCTCAAGGAAACTCACTTTTCACACTCTGTGCTTAATGCCCTTTGAGTGCATTATCTAGGAATGAACCTGGTAGAGCATCGCACAGAAACCAATGCTCCACATGCGGGTTTCCACATGCCACCAACTCCACATTCACAGACAACTTCAGCGCCAGAGCCTTTTTCAGATAGCCCTCAATGCAAAGGCTCTAGACGCAAATATTGGTGTGAGAGCTAATTCAATCAAGGAAACACTGCATGTTGGTGAAGGGCATATTGAAGAAGAAGCAGCCTAGTGGTTCTTGTGGGAGAACAACTCCATTTGGCTCACTAACTTCACACACCATCAGGCTTCCAAGCAACTCTCAAGGAAACTCACTTTTCACACTCTATGCTTAATGCCCTTTGAGTGCCTAGGACTGAAAGAAGCTTGGTAAGCACCGCACACAAACCAATGCTCCACATGCGGGTTTCACATGCCACCAACTCCACATTCACAGACAACTTCAGCGCCAGAGCCTTTTTCAGATAGCCCTCAATGCAAAGGCTCTAAACACAAATATTGGTGTGAGAGCTATTCAATGAAGGAAACACTGCATGTTGGTGAAGGGCATATTGAAGAAGAAGCAGCCGAGTGGTTCTTGTGGGAGAACAACTCCATTTGGCTCACTAACTTCACACACCATCAGGCTTCCAAGCAGCTCTCAAGGAAACTCCACTTTTCACACTCTATGCTTAATGCCCTATGAGTGCCTAGGAATGAAAGAAGCTTGGTCAGCATCGCACACAAACCAATGCTCCACATGCGGGTTTCACATGCCACCAACTCCACATTCACAGACAACTTCAGCGTCAATGCTGTTTTCAGATAGCCATCAAAGCAAAGGCTCTAGACGCAAATATTGGTGTGAGAGCTAATTCACTCAAGGAAACACTGCATGTTGGTGAAGGGCATATTGAAGAAGAAGCAGCCGAGTGGTTCTTGTGGGAGAACAACTCCATTTGGCTCACTAACTTCACACACCATCAGGCTTCCAAGCAGCTCTCAAGGAAACTCACTTTTCACACCTCTATGCTTAATGCCCTTTGAGTGCATTATCTACGAATGAACCTGGTAGAGCATCACACAAACCAATGCTCCATATGCGGGTTTCACATGCAGCAACTCCACATTCACAGACAACTTCAGCGCCAAAGCCATTTTCAGATAGCCCTCAATGCAAAGGCTCTTGACGCAAATATGGTGTGAGAGCTAATTCAATCAAGGAAACACTGCATGTTGGTGAAGGGCATATTGAAGAAGAAGCAGCCGAGTGGTTCTTGTGGAGAACAACTCCATTTGGCTCACTAACTTCACACACACCATCAGGCTTCCAAGCAGCTCTCAAGGAAACTCACTTTTCACACTCTATGCTTTAATGCCCTTTGAGTGCATTATCTAGGCAATGAACCTGGTAGTGCATCACACACAAACCAATGCTCCACATGCGGGTTTCACATGCCACCAACTCCACATTCACAGACAACTTCAGCGCCAGAGCCGTTTTCAGATAGCCCTCAATGCAAAGGCTCTAGACGAAATATTGGTGTGAGAACTAATTCAATCAAGGAAACACTGCATGTTGGTGAAGGGCATATTGAAGAAGAAGCAGCCGAGTGGTTCTTGTGGGAGAACAACTCCATTTGGCTCACTAACTTCACACACTATCAGGCTTCCAAGCAGCTCTCAAGGAAACTCACTTTTCACACTCTATGCTTAATGCCCTTTGAGTGCCTAGGAATGAAAGAAGCTTGGTCAGCATCGCACACAAACCAATGCTCCACATGCGGGTTTCACATGCCACCAACTCCACATTCACAGACAACTTCAGCGCCAGAGCCGTTTTCAGATAGCCCTCAATGCAAAGGCTCTAGACGCAAATATTGGTGTGAGAACTAATTCAATCAAGGAAACACTGCATGTTGGTGAAGGACATATTGAAGAAGAAGCAGCCGAGTGGTTCTTGTGGGAGAACAACTCCATTTGGCTCACTAACTTCACACACCATCAGGCTTCCAAGCAGCTCTCAAGGAAACTCACTTTTCACACTCTATGCTTAATGCCCTTTGAATGCCAAGAACTGAAAGAAGCTTGGTCGGCATCGCACACAAACCAATGCTCCACATGCGGGTTTCACATGCCACCAACTCCACATTCACAGACAACTTCAGCGCCAGAGCCGTTTTCAGATAGCCCTCAATGCAAAGGCTCTAGACGCAAATATTGGTGTGAGAGCTAATGCAATCAAGGAAACACTGCATGTTGGTGAAGGGCATATTGAAGAAGTAGCCGAGTGATTCTTGTGGGAGAACAACTCCATTTGGCTCACTAACTTCACACACCATCAGGCTTCCA
>NW_026700238.1:0-42726 GCF_030435755.1 Ochotona princeps | reverse complement strand
TTTTTCTTTTCTTCCCCGCTGTTTTTTCCCTTCTTTCTTTCTTTCTCTCTCTTGGCTCTCTGTATCACCTTTTTTCTCTACTATCTTTCTCTTCCCTATCTCTCAGTTTCATTCTTTCGTCCTTTCTCTCTCTGCTGGTTGCGTCTTTTGCCTCTGTCTCTCTCTTTCATTCTCTGTCGCTTCTTCCCTTATTCAGTAATCCTCCTCTCTCTCTCGTTGGCTGTCTCTCTACATTTCTCGCTCTCTTTCTCTCTCTTCCTTTCTTTCCCTCACTGGCGCTCTCTTTTTCTTTCTTTCTCTCATTCCTCCCCACTCTCTATGTGATGTATTTTGTCTTTCTTTTTGCGCCACATGCGATAACGAAAAAATAGCTCTCGAGATTTACACTCTTTTTTTAATGCATGGGTGACTTACTTCGCGTCCGTTGAAAATTTGAGCACACGCCTGCCAGATGATAATCATTTCCAGTAATACGTTAGCACAGACCTTTTTCTCACACATCCTGTCACTCCTCTCACTTGTATCCTTCGAGTTCACACTTTCCTTCTTTCTTTCTATCTTTCTCTCTCTACCTCTCTCTATTTATCTCTCGCTCTCTCCCCTTATCTGCTTATATATATCTTTTGTACTCTCACTCTCTTTCTCTCTCGTTCTGTCTCTCTCTCATATTATCTCTCTATATCTCTCTCTTATTCCCCCTCTCTGTCTGTGTCTGTCTCTGCCTGTATATATATAAATATCTGTATGTGTCTCTCTCTGTATCTCTCGTTCTCATAAAGACATGCTCTCTTCCTTCGTTCCTCTGTCATACTCTTTCCTTCCTCTCCTTCTCTCTCTCTTGTTGTCTGTTTCCGTTTTCCTTTGAAGTATATCACCTCCCCTACACAAAATATCTCTTTCTGTTTCTGTATATTTCAATATATATCTATACATATATATTCATGTATTTATATATATATTTACGGCCAACAACAAAATTCCCGTTGCTAGTAAGTTTTTTTATGGCAATATATAAACGTCTGCACATGTTCACACATATAAATATGTATACATGTAGTATGTCTCTAATGTCGTCTGCAGTGTGACAATATATATATGTATATATATATATATATATCAGTACTAGACGACTGCGGCTATATTCTACTGTACCAAGCGAGGTCAGAAAGCTTCCTTTGTACTGTAGCGTGCCTGTAAAAGCCCTTACATCAACATAGAGAGATACATATATGAATGGATGTTTACACATATATATATATATATATATGCAAATATATACGTATATACATGTATATATGTATGAATGTATATATATATATATATATAGTTGTTGTATTGGTGGTTGCATTCTTATGTCTTGGTATCCACGTACACTTTCACGGAAGGAAGGTGTGCACGCATGCATACATACGCACATCCATGCCTACATACATACATGTGCATGCATCTACATACATAAATACTTACGTACACATATGTGCATGCGTATACATACATACATACATACATACATACATGCGTACATACATCTACAATACATAGCGCACAGAGTATACGATCATACATATACATATACGCACACACACACACACTTACATTCGTACACGCACACAAGCACACCCACATATATATATATATATATAAATATTCGTACCTACATAGATGTCTTTTTCAGACACCATTATAAATGCCTATCCCTCCATAATGAGTGTATTTCCCTCTTTTAGGAATACGCTGGCAGTTTTAGTAACCAAGGAAGAACGAATTATCTCTCGTTATGTTATTCTCTCCTTCGTATATATATATATATATATACTCACACACACACATCTGTAGACGTATACATCTATGATATGTATGCATATATATGTATAAATATGAGTAGACGTACATAATATATATATATATGTGGGGAGAATATCTGTGTGTACATGTATGTAGCTGTATACCTATATATGTATATATATATGCATGTGTATACATATACATACGTGATACATATAAATATATATATATACATACATACGCATATATGTATATATGTACAGTTATACATATATAATACATATACATACAAGGAGAATACGTACATGTAGATGTATATAGGTACATATATATACTCACGTATGTATATGGGTAGACGTATACATATATAATACATGTGCCTACACGGTTTGTATCTAGATGTACATGTATGTAGCCGCTTGAATATATGAATATATATGTATATATATAAATATATGTGGAGACGTACATGTATATTCTGTATGCGCAAGAGGCAGGGAAACTATTTAGATGTACAGTCTCTGTAGCCATACATATATACATATATATATATATATAAATATATGTTGACGTACACATGTATAGTATACACACATACGGAGACAGTATCTAGATGTCCATATATCTTTGTTCATATATATATATAATTCATATCCATTAAACACAAGGATAATATATAGATATATTAATATGTAGCCGCATTTATGTATATAAATATATACACACGCAAATACATATGTGTATATATATATGTAAACGTCTACGTGGATAATACATTTACAGAGATATATACATATATATACACAAATACATATGTGTATATATATGTAAATGTGTACGTGAATTATTTATTTACAGAGATGTGTAGGCGCATCTATATCTACATATGTATACACAAATACATATGTGTATATATATGTAAATGTGTACGTGAAAAACATATTTACACAGGTTTTATTGAGGGATATAGTCATTTTTACAGCTGTGGAGCATGTACCTGTTAGAATGGAAATATTATTTACTCGTATACCCCGAGATATTATTATATGCTGTTTGCTGTAGCGTATATTAAAGCAAAGGAAGTTTTATACTCTGTCTCTGTCTCTTTCTCTATATGTCTCTCTTTCTCTCTATCTCTCTCTCTATGTATTTGTATATATATACATATTTATATAGGTGCCTCCGTGCTACACGCTTTTCTCTCGGTTTGTGTCTGTGTATACATATACATATGTATACAAACATATACATATATAAGTCATAAACAGATATATATATAAGTGTATTCCATGTGTACTTGGCTTTGCTTCCTCGCTCTCTCTCTCTGTATATATATATGTATATGTATAGATACCCTCACTCTACTCGTCTTTTTTTCTCTCTCTCTCTCTATATATATGTAGGTATCCCCACGCTACTCGTCTTTTTCTGTCTCTGTATCTCTCTCTTTCAATATACATACATATATATACATATATGTACATAGACATTTATGATTATGTAATGATATACATGTGTCTGTACATATGTGTAGTTCATATGTATTCGGCACTACGTCCTATCTCTCTCTCTTTCTCTATACGTATTATATATATGTATACACATATGCAACTGAATACATGTATACGTAAGTATATATGTAGGTACACAAAGAGAGAGAGAGCGAGAGTGAATCTACAGTAAAGCTGGGGGCTACGCGGGAAGCGACTAGTGATCATTGTGTGCTGATTTTTTTTTCTTTTTTAGGTGGGTTTGTATGAAATGAAAGTTTTGACGGAGAAAACTGGAGGCTGCGTAGTAATGGGCGACAGTTTCTCAATTAACGTCTTCAAAGACAGTCTCAAAAAATTTTTCGAGACCGATGCAAGTGGTATGTTACCCTCACACACAACCAACACGCGACCATCGAATAGAACGAGTAGCTCTACTACTACTAGTAGTAGTAGTGGTAGTAGTAGTAGTAGTAGTAGTGGTAGTAGTGCTAGTGGTAGTAGTAATGGTAGTCGCACTACTAAATTGATGTGAGCAGTAGCAGTAATAGTAATAGGAGTAGTAATAGTAGTAGTAGCACTAGCAATAATAACAGTGTTAGTAGTTACAAAAGTAGTAGTAATAGTTATAGTACTAGTAGTAGTGGTAGCAGCAGTAGTATATTAGTAGTATACCCAGAGAAATATATATTCATGCACAGGGAAGCTGAAGGATGTTAGAGGCACTCGTATATGTGTGTGGGTGTGTGTCTCGTCTGTATGAGAGTTCACGCTCCACTACGTTTTCACACACATACTTCTATAATAATATATATATATGTATTTATATATATATATATATATATATACGTCCTCTCGAGTATCATATATATATATATCACGCTTACTTGCATATATATATACATATATATATATGTTATATGCACGCGTACATATGTGTGTGGGTGGTGTGTGTTTCTTCTGAATGGAAGCCTCAAGCTCATTTACATGACACTTCCACTGCGTATTCATGTTACACGTACGTGTAATTTATATATATATATATATACATCATCTCTAGTGTCATATATATATCAGGTTTACTTGCATTCACAGATATATATGTATGTTATATGCACGCGTACGTATATTTGTGTATGGAGAGTTTAAGCTAATTGACATGACACTGGATTACATTTATGACGTATTGGTAATATGTTTATATTATACATCTGTTCTCTCCAGTGCCATATATAAATATCACGCTTACTTGTATATATATATATATATATATATGTCATATGCACTCGTGTAATGTGTGTGTGTGTGTTTGAAGAGTTCTAGGCTCATGTACATGACAGTGCACTACATTTATCACGTGTTTGTAATATTTTTATATTATATATATGCCCTCTCTAGTGTCATATATGTATATATATATCACCCTTACTTGTACACATACGGAGAGGTATATATGTATATATATGTCATA
Organism: Ochotona princeps; assembly: GCF_030435755.1. Classification (NCBI taxonomy): domain Eukaryota; kingdom Metazoa; phylum Chordata; class Mammalia; order Lagomorpha; family Ochotonidae; genus Ochotona; species Ochotona princeps. Next base: position 37,980 of record NW_026700238.1, on the reverse strand, counting down.
TGCACTTGTATATATGTGTGTGTGTGTATGGAGGTGATAGCTCATCTACATCACACACATGGACTGCACTGCTTTCAACCACCTATTCATAATACACAAATAGGAATATATTTCTGTATAAACAGAAGAAAGACACACCCACACATATACATACGAGTTCCTGTAACATACATTAACTCCTTTGTGCATGAATATATATATCTCTGGGCATACTACTAGTATACTACTGGTATACTACTACTACCGCTACTACTACTACTAATATACATACGTGAGTTATACATGTATATATATATATATATATATCATACCAACTGTATCACATATACATACATATGTATATATTACACTTCATTATATATATTCATACTATGTTACGCCTATACTAGATCATATATATATATATATATATATATATATGTAAAACACGTGTTTGTATCATATATATGTTATATGCACTTGTTTGTATATGTGTGTTTGTGTCTGTGTCTGTGTGTAAGACTATATATCATAGAGGTCTCGGCACATGATGCTGTATCTATACACATATATATATATATATATGTATATGCATATACCACGTACTTACGTTATATATATATATATATCATACGTGATGTATTACGTGTACATACATATGTATCTATAACACTTCCTCATGTAGTAGGTGATTCACACTTAGTGTAATATATATATGTAGACCACACTTATCGTTCCGCTTACTTGCAATACATATACATATATATATATATGTATATATATCACACTGACTTGTATTCTATGTACATGTAATTGCATATATGTCTAACAATGTGTTTATAGTTCTTGTCTGCATTTATATATATATATATATATCTATATATATATGTATGTGTATGCATGTGTGTAGTAGAAGTCATGTGCGTTATGAGTTGCAGTTCTGTACACCTGTATCAGTATTATATATCTCTACTAACACTGCGTATATTATAACACTAATAATACTGTTACGTATACTACAACAACTACTATTATACTACTACTCTTTATAGTACTAATACTACTAGTTATGTATCTATATCAGTATTATATATACTCGTTGTTAGTATATCACCTTGTTACAGACACGTATATATGTTTCTACTCATACGTGTAAATGTACATATATATATATATATGTGAATATAGTAATAACCTTTGCGTGTATATATATGCATATATATATATATTTATATTGAGTTTCCAAGGAGTGAGCGTGATCTATTCTTGATAGTTTTTGCATTACATGTATATGCATAAGCAAGTGTTTCTACACACATATGCATATGTAATTTTCTGTAAGTACAAGTGTAAAAAATGTACGTATAGAGATATCTTTAAACTCTGGGTACTTGCCTGTATAATATATATACATGTATGTATATAGCAGCTTCTTCCGCGTGCATCTTGGTATATATATATACATATAATATATATTTGAATATATATACATATATACATATATATATATATACATATCTGTTTATATTTGACTTGCTGCGGAAATATGTTTCTCGAAACATTTATTCTTCAGGATCTTAAAATGGGTTTCAACGCGAAGATGGAAGTTTTCTGTAGCAAAGAATTCAAAGTATGCGGTGCTATTGGCCCCTGCACCGGTAAGTTGCCTCCTACTCTGCATCACGTACTACAACAACTACTACTACCATCACTACTACTACTACTATCACTACTACTACTACTATCACTATTACTACTACTACTACTAATAGTATTACTACTACTACTACTACTAAAACTACTACTACTAATAGTATTACTACTACTACTAGTACTACTACTACTACTACCATCACTACTACTACTACTATCACTACTACTACTACTACTATCACTGTTACTACTACTACTACTATTACTGTTACTACTACTACTACTAGTACTAGTACTAGTACTAGTACTACTACTAGTTGTAGGATTGCTACAAATACTATGTACATCAATTACAGTCGTATGATTTTCAGTATATCTGTTTATAGTTATTATGATATTTTCGTACTCTTTGTTTTTCAAATTGGTAAGCGAACACGGGTAGTATCAATACTCCTCCTACTTGTAGTATTACTTAAACTATACTTTTATTGATATTAGTACTCCTCCTCCCGCAGCTCGTCCTTCCACTAGTACTACTACTATTATTACCACGTATATGATGATACTACTACTATTATTAAGACAATTACTAATATCACTGAGAATAGTACAAATCCTATTAATACTGTTATCACTAGTATTACTCCTACCACTACTACTACTACTACCACTACTAGTAGTAGTAGTGTAGTAGTAGTAGTAGTGGTACCATTCCAAGTACTGCTCGTATTAATATCAGTACTAGTACCACTAGTTGTACTGCAAATAGTAATAATATAATTACTCCTAATACTACTGCTAATATACTGCTACTACTACTAATACTAATAGTATAACGACTACTACTACTACTATTACTAGTATTACTCCTACTTGTACTCTAATAATAAAATCCGTGTATATATGCGTATCAACACATATACATATATATATATATATAAACGTATGTCTCATCTACTCGTGCCTTTCTAAATTATTCAGTCGCTTTTAAATTCGTATACACTCTGGTTTACATGATAAACTGGTTTTTCCACTTCTATGCATTCTCTCCTCTTGAAAAATGATAATAGCAGTCCGAAAGGGAATACCTTGTGTTCATACTGATATGTATATCACGCATAACGGGAAAAACAAACGCTCCTTCTACTTACTTACTACTTGCCATTCAATGTAGATTATAAATCCTCTCGACACCGAAAAGAACTTGTATTATCATCACTACAGGAACAGGAAAGAAAGGCGCTCAAGTGTCAGACACCAGCGTGGGTGAAGGCCTAACAACGGAATGGCAAGCAGCAGCTCTTGATAAGGAAACGACGATTGCTCTCTATTTTGACGTCACCAATCAACACGTGCAAAATCTACCTCCAGGTAATTTACAAAGAAAAGAAAGATTCTAACACTCTCTCACACACACACAGACACACGCATGTGTGTATATGTATCTCGTGACAGGGAGTATTACGCGGACACAGACATACACACAATCACGTAGACAGACAGAGAAACTGGCAGATGCAGACAGAATTGACTGACAGACAGACAGACACAGACACAAGCAAATAGACACAGACACAAACAGACAGACACGAACAGCAGATATACACACACAGACAGAAACTGGTTGACAGACACAGACACAAAGAGACGGATACACACAGACAGACGCAAATAGATAGACACGCACAGTAACTGATAGACAGTGGATACACATACATACATAGATATACATACATACATAGATATACATACATACACATAGATATACATTCATACACAGATATACATACGTGCGTACACGCCTCTATAAACACGTATATATATACGTCCTTCCCCATGCAAACACATATAGGCACATATGTACAAGCTCAAATAGCTGAACACATACGTACATACATACATACATACATACACAGATATACGTACATACGTGCATCTATCAATACACAGATATACATACATACATACATACATCTAAACATACACATATATATATACGTACATCCACACATACACAGATATCTATATATATATATATATATCCACACGTACGCAGATATCTATACATATATACATATACACAAATATTTTACGTAGGTACACCGGATACATGTAAATCAACATGTACTTGTCAGTACGTCTAGTAGAATATATAACGATATCGACTCTTTTGTTTTACAGAGGACCTCTTTGTGTTCCCCCCTGTACAGACGAGCATTTCTGTCTCTGCAATTCTCCTCGAAATAATTTCTCCAAAGACTCTTCCGGTGCTTGTGCTGCTGCTGCAGCTGCTGTTGTGATTTTTGTATCATCTCTTTTCTCGCACAAGCCTCTCTGAATACCTCGAAACGTGTTGTATTCGTGTTGTTTGTTTCTTTTTTTCAAATGTTCTTTCCAGGAAGGCACTCGTTTCTTCAGTTTCAGACATCATATTTACATCCGAGCGGAAGAAGACGCCTGCGGGTTACCACTCTGTCCTATCGCTTTGCAGAACCCAATACCATCGATGTAGCTCCTGGTCAGTTTTCGATCTATATATATATAATATATATATATATATATACATATATATATATGTATATATATGTTATACATACATTAATTTATATTTACACACGTAAATGTAAAGTATTAGTAGGATTACCAGCGTTTGCTGTGGACGATTTATATATATATATATATATATATGTATCCTATCATGTGAATATACATATATAAATGTATCTCTACACACCTAAATGTAAAGTATTACCGTGATTACCAGCGTTTGTTGTTGTCGTCGTCGTCATAATATATATTGTGCATATATGTATTCTGTACATATTTATATGTACACATAATATATATATATGTATACATATGTACAGCTGTGTATATATATATATATATATGTGGATATGTAGCGGATGACTGTCGTTAATTTGTACACACCAACATTGTTAGTGTAAGCGCCTTTCTGTAATTTTTTGATCTCTGGAGTAAGAACTTTTAGTGCTGCAGTAGAAATGAAAGTTCATGTCCTTTCATAGATGTGCTAGAGATTGTAACGAAACCGTTAGCCTTTCTTGATGTCTGTTCCTATCTCTCTCTCTGTTTTTCTTTGTTCCTCTCCCTTTTTTTTGCTCTTCTACTTTCTCTGTCTCTCTTTTTGTGTCTTTCTCTCTCGCCTGCTCTGTCTGTTCTCTACACTTTTCTCTCTTTCTAAATACTAAACGGACTGCTGCAATTTGCACATATATATACATACATGTGTATACACACCAGTATATACATACATACATGTGCATATACACCTATATATACATACGTGTATCTATATATATATATATATATATATATACATACGTACATGTATATATACCTACATATATACATACGTGTATGTATAATATACATATACATATATACATACATACATACATACATGTATATATATACATATACATACATGTATATATACTTATATATATACATACGTGTATCTATATCTATATATATATACATACATACATGTATATATACCTATATATATACATACATAAATATATAGAGTGACTGATATACATTTATGTAGATAGAGCTTCTTGTGTCGTAATAAATATTTTTTTCACAGGATTTGATCAAGAAGCAGCAGCAGTGCTGATGGCTCGACTCGCTGTTTTTAAAACAGAAACGGAGGACCCTCTCGATGTTCTTCGGTGGTTGGACCGAAAGTTGATTCGCCTCGTCGCACGTTTTGCCGGTGAGAGAGACACACACACGTACAAAGAGACACTAACAGACAATGAAACAGACAGGAACACTAATATTCATCCATTTAAAGACATCTGTTTCCTTTCCCTTTTCTCTCTTCTCTAACTCTATGGTGTTGTCACCAATATTCATCAGTCCGCACTATACTACTACTACCACTACTACCGCCATATTAACACTCTCTCTATGTATATGTACATACTGGTATACAACAACAACAACTACTACTATTACTATACTATACTTATGCAATATATATATATATGTGCATAATGAATTATATGCCACTATACTACAATTACTACTACTACTACTATACTAGTGCTCATATATACGTGTATATATGTGTATATATATACATACATATGTATATGTCACCAGAGGACACTTACCACTACTGTACTAACGCTACGTGTACATATATATATACATACATGTATGCCATTATACCACTCCTACTACTACTTATACTACTACTAATACACTAACGCTTATAGATATATATATTTATGCCAGTATACTACAATTACCACTACTATACTTACGCTATATAAATATATATATATATATATATACGTATATCCATTATACCTCCCCTACTACTAATACACTAATGCTTATAGATATATATATATATATATTTATGCCAGTATACTACAATTACCACTACTATACTTACGCTATATAAATATATATATATATATATACGTATATGCCATTATACCTCCCCTACTACTAATACACTAATGCTTATAGATATATATATATATATATATACAATGCCAGTTTACTACAATTACCACTACTATACTAACGCTATATAAATATATATATATATATATATGCCAGTATACTGCCACTGCTACTGCAACAGCACTCATTCATATATATATGCCACTAGACTACGATTACTATAGTTGTAGGACTGTTGCGCATATATTTTGAGGACATATATATTTGGCTGTACTGCTACTAGTAGTATGATGGTTGATGTGTGAACATGTGTATGGACGCTTCAGCAGTAGTTTCTTGCCTCTTTTCTGTGTGTGTATGCGCGTGTGTGTGTGTGTGCAGTATCATTAGAGTGTATTTCTAAAAACTTTCTTCTCCTGTTCTTGCGCACACTAGTGTGTATGTGTGTGTGTGAGTGTGTGCATATATATGTGTGTGTGTGTACCGTCTTCATATCTGAGAAAAGTCCTCACCCTGCTGCTTCCTCCTTCTTCTTGTGTACTACTTGTCTATTTCAACTTTTGTGCACATGGCCTCATAGAGATATTTCTATTTATTATCGTAATGACTGCTTCTCACTAAGATGCGTACTACTGCAATTCCATTGTCTAGCACACCTTACCTAGAAATATTCTCTCTCTCTCTTTTTACGCATTTCTTTCGTTTTCATCATCATCTTCTTCTTCTTCGTATGCTTCTTCTTTCTCTTTATATTAAGCTGCATGCGTCACTCCACTGCCCTTCATCGCATTAGTATCTTTCTTATCCATCTTCTTCTACCTGTCATGTATATATTCTCTCTGTATTCCCCGTTTCTCTTTCTAACTGCTTTTCTTCTTCTGCTCTCTTCTACCTCTCTTTTTTCTCATTCAGACTATCAGAAAGACGACCCCAATTCTTTTCATCTTTCTACCGAATTTAGCATCTACCCACAATTCATGTACCATCTACGCAGAAGTCACTTCCTTCAAACTTTCAATGCCTCCCCCGATGAAACTGCATATTACAGGCAAGTACTACATATGTATATATATATATATATACACGTGTAAATACATATACATACATATACGTATACATATATACATATATATATATATATATGTACGTACACGACTAGCTCACGACTTCATGGAGAATGTATTATATATATATATGTATGTTTCTACATACATGCAAATGATTATGTATATATATATGTATGTATATGTATATATACATACAGGTAAATACATATACATGTATATATATATATGTACACAAGTAGGTTACTATCTAATGGAGGAAGTACTATATAAATATGTATACATACACATGTACACACATACATGTAAATACATATACATACATATACCTATACATATATATATATATATGTACACGACTAGCTCACTACTTTATGGGGTACGTATCGTGTATATATATGTATATATGCATATACATGTCATATATATATATATATATATATGTACACGAGTGGCTCTTTACTTTATGAAAAATGTGTGTATATTCTACACGTTTTATGCTGCGTATTTGTAATTATGTGTATATACATAATATATGTACCACTAATTCACTGCCATGTGAGGAAATATTGTGTATGTATATTTTTAGTCAGATTCTATTCCATCGCGTGTATTTATAAATATATATACGACAAACGCATTACTTCATGAGAGATATTCTACCGTATGCAATCATATATGCATATATATATGGATACGTATATACATATATATATGTATCTGCGGAGATATATGTATATGTATATACGTATATACGACTGGGTAATTACTTTATGATATTGGTACTCTATCATATATATATATATATTTGTATCTGTATATAAGTGTATAATGTATATGTATATATATATATATATATATACCTACAGGACGAACTCCCTACTTGTTGAGAAATATTTTGTAATATATATGTATGCATGCATATAGTGTGCATGTATATATATATATATGTATATTATATATATATATACGAATGTTTGTATATATGCATGACGTATGTGTGCTGTCGGTGGGATGTAGTAGAAGAAGTTCATCGTCCTTTTTTTTTCGGTGCCTTTGTTTTCTCTGTCTCTTCGTATGTAGATTTATGCACATGGCGTATATAGACATGTGACTCTCTCTCACTACATATATACATACAAATATGTACCTATACATATATATCTCTCTACATAGATACATACATATATGTACATATACATATATATATGTACATATATTTATGTACATATATATGTAGATATACATGCCACCAAAGCATGGTTTTCTTCTCTCGCTCTCTCTCTAAATAAATATATGTACATATACATATATATACTATATATTATATTATATATATATTATATTATATATATATGTGTAAGTGGTGCAGCGCGTAGGTTTTTTTAGTGGTACCGGCAAGAGGAAAGGAAACCATGTGAAAGAATAGTGGAGCAACTTTTTATCTCTACTGGCACTTAGCAGAAAACATTTCTACTCCACGTCAATGCAAATATGTCTCTCTGTTTTTTTCTCTCTCTCTCTATCTCTCTTCAGTAGTACTACTTGTAGTAGTAGTAGTAGACAATACCGCGATGCAACTGTGAGAGATGTGCGTGTTTGCGTTTGGCTGGCTATTATATATGTTCCGTAGGCTTGATAAATAAGTAGACTTCATTCTTTCACTTATCAGCCTTCTTATTTATTTCACGTCAGTGTTTTTTTGCTTTTCTGTAGGTCTGCACTTCTCTTTATTCTTTCACTTATCAGCTTTCTTATTTCTTTCATATCAATGTTTTTTTGCTTTTCTGTAGGTCTGTACTACTGCGTGCGAGTGTGATGAATGCTCTCGTTATGATACAACCCGCACTCCTTGAATATTCATTTGAACAACAGGGTCCTCCACAACCTGTTCTCCTCGACGCCCAGGCTCTTAAAGTAAGTTCTAGTAGAAAATCAAAACAATACAAAGCATTACGATTTACTACTCTTCAAAATTGTCTTTATTTAATACCTACGTATTTATATAATATATATGTATATATGTAAGTGTGAAAGCATGAGAATGTGTGTTTGTATGCATGGGTATTTATGTATGTATGTATGTATTCCTGTGAAGGCGAGAGTATATGTATGTATGTGTATGTGTGTCTGTGTGTGGGTGTGTGCATGTGTGACTATGTCACTATGCCTATATGAGTGTGTGTACGTCTGCATGCACATATACGTATATATATATATGTACATGTTTATGTCTTGTGTACGTTTCTGCTGTCTTTCATTCTCTCTATATATAGAAAAGTTTGTCTATACATATGGCTGTGTGAACGTGTGTATGTGTGTGTATAGATCTTTATGTATTTGCGTATGCGTGTGTGCATGTGTGTATCTGTATGTGTGCATGTGGGTATATAGCAGACGAGAGAAACACATCACTATATAATTAGATTTGCAACCCGTCTTCTACCGCAAACCTTCTTGCTCTCGGTCTTACCTTATCGTATCGTAAAATCAAAGGGTTAACCTTCATATGTCTAAGGCTTTCTCTTGTCTACTTACTGCATGTGTCCAGTAATATACATATATATATATATATATATATATGTAAACGTATGTATATATATGTATATATATATATATGTAAATGTATATGTGTATATGTATATTGATATTTTTCCGTATGAAGAAATACTAGAGGTATGCATAATATTGATATTAGCTCCTCCAGTGGTAACTTTTTTAGTCCCATATATTTGTCATTCAAACAATCAGATGTACATTTATGTGTGCTCTTCGTACATACATATATGTGTATGTATATATCTACGTAGACGTATATGCATGACATATATATATATATGCATATATATAGACATATGTGTATGCATATGTCTATGAAGATCTATATGTATGACATATATATATATATATTTATATTCAAATATATATATATATATGTATATAGATATACACATATATATATATGCATATACATATATATATCTAGACATATTTGTATGTATATGTCTATGTAGATCTACATGCATGACACATATGTATATATATGCATATAGATATATATATATATATATATATATATATATATTTGCACCTGAAAACGTTTGATAGAATTATTGTACAATTTTCAAATAAGAAATGATGTCTCTTGAAAGCGCTCACATCAATTAGCCTACATGTGTTTGATATATATATAGATATATATATATATATATGGATATATATATATATTCAGACATATATATATGTATAGATATATACGTATATGTATACCTATATAGAGAGAGAGAGACATATATATGTAGATACATGTATATGTATAGATATCTACATTTATGTATACATATATATATATATATGTATCGATACATACATATATATACACATATATATATATATGTGTATACATATTTACGTATATGTATACATATAATGATATATAGATATATGTAGATATATGTATCTTTACAAACAGACTTATATACATGTATGTGTATAGACATATATATGTAGATATATTTATATATACATACAGACATACATATATATATAGACATGTTTTTATATATACACATATATGTACATGTATACTTACATATATGTGCTCCTAACATGTATATTTGCTGAAGAAGTGTGGGCGCTGTCTCGCTCATGTGGTAGAGTTAATTCACGACTGTGAGAGCAGAAGGAAAGAGAAAGAGAGGGAGAGAAAGAGATAGAGGAAGAGGAAGAGAATGAAAATGGAAGAGAGAAAAGAAGACTAACTGCATACGTATATATGTTTGTGTGCGGCTGCTTGTGTATATATCTGTATGTACGGGTGAGGATTATTTTGTATGTATATATATGTGTGAATGCCTGTGTCTATGGGTTTGTGCTTTGCATGTATATGTAGTGTATGTGTGTGTGTATATATGCATAGAAGTGTCTATGTCTGTATGTGTGTGTTTGTGTTTGTATTTGTATATATATATATATATCTGAAATCTATTTTTCTCCTTTTGTAATTTTGCGCCATTTCAGGAATTCATCATCGTGTATCCGTATATGCATGCGTGTGTGTGTGTGTGAGAGAGAGTGAGATCTTGTCTATATATATATATATGCATGTATATATGTATATCGACATTTTGCTTTTTGTGCTTTGTGTAATTTTTCAGCCAAATGTTATTCTATTGCTGGACTCATTTTTTCACGTCGTTGTCTGGCATGGAGAGTTAATTCATCAATGGAGAGAACAAGGCTTCCACAATATGCCTGAATACGAAAATCTGCGACAGCTCTTGCAGGTAAATTTCATATTCAGTAGAGTGTATATCATATGTACATATATATATACATGTAGTTATAACTATATAAGTATATATATATAGATACATTATCATACATATATGTATATATATATATATGTATATATATATATATATGTATATACATACGTTATCACTGTATCCATATATATATAGAGAGAGAGAGAGAGATAAATTATCATACATATATGCATATGTATGTATATACATATGTTATCACTGTATCAATATATGTATATATATATAGATACATTATCATACATAAATATATATATAAGTTATCATGTATATACATATATAGGTATTATCATATATATAGAGATGATTTTCATATGTCCTTACATAAGAATTTACGACAGCTGCCGAGCGCAAGTCTTCTCATTATGGATTTTATATATATATATATGTTATTTATGCAAATATATCCAACTCTCTCTCTCTATATATATATATGCCTGAGTATGTGTATCCATACATACACATATTTCCGTAAATATATATATATATAAATGAATACATGCCTGGATATACGTATATATATATATGCCCGAACATGAAAACTTACGACAAATCCTGCAGGCCAGGTTTCGAATATACATATGTATATAATACATATATATATATACTTAGACATAAATAGATTTGTGTATATAGATATATACATTTATATACATATATGTATATATATATATATACATATATCCATGAATATATAGGGTGTATACAAATATTTATATCTGTACATGTAGATACATATATACATATATATATACATATACACATGATACATAGCTTATATATGTAATTGTATATATGTGGAACTGCATATTTATATAAATGATATATATATACTTGTAGTATTGCCTATTCATATAATAATATATATAGAGTATCTTGCCTGTGTATATTTTGTGTGGCGCAGGTATTTTGTATAAAACTTGTACTACTGCAACCCAACTTCACTAAATGTGTAAATGTGTGTGTTTGTTTGTATGCGTGTACAACAATCACATGCGCCGCCCTTACATGTGAGTGAACCCATATATTGTCATATGTATATATGTATATATATGTATATGTATATACAAATAATAGAACACGCGTCTACATACGAGAGTGGACCTAGATACTACTATATGTATGTATGCACATTCGTTGATACGCGTGCTTATATGTATATATATGAGTGGACTTACACACTGATATGTGTCAATATATATACATATGTATATATATATACATATGTGTATATAAATAATATGCGTGTTTATATATATATATATATATATATATATATATATATATATATGAGTGGACTTACATACTGACATGTATATATATATGTATATATAAATAATATGCGTGCTTGTTTGTATATATATATATATGAGTGGACTTACATACTGATATGTGTCTATATATATACATATGTATATATAGATATATGCATCCAGTAATACGCGCGCTTATGTATGAGAGTGAACTTATAAATTAATATGGGTGTATATATATATATCCAACAATACGCTCGCTTATATATGTGAGTGGGGATGTGTCTACTAATATGTGTGTATATATATATATATATATAATTATAGGCGCGCTCATATGTATATGAGTGGGCCTATATACTATTATGCGTATACATATATATATATGTATATATGTATGTATATATACATGTATGTAATATTACGCCCTCATATATATATATATATATATGAGTAGACTTATAATATGTGTGAATATATCTATATCTAACAATATGTGTGTATATATATATATATACAGTGATACGCCCGCTTATATGTGAGTGGACTTACGTGTTAATGTGTGTATGTGTGTGTGTATATATACATGTATATGCAATAATAAACACATACATATATATATGTGTACAAGTACACATATATGAGTGAGCTTGTATAGTGATATGTGTATAAATATATATCTACTATTACGTTCGCATATATATATATATACATACATATATATATATGAGTAGACATATATATTAGTGTAAATGTATTTGGTAGAACGCGCGCCTATATGAGAGGACGTTTATGCTTCTCTATATGTGTAGGTATATATATGTGTGCGTTGTTTGTGTGTATATATATATGTGTGTATATGTGCGTGCGTGGTTCTGTACGTTCGTGTGTGTGAGTGTGTTTGTGTGTGTGTTATTTTTAAGTATGTATGTATGCCGTATATATGTATCAATGTATGTATGTGTGCGCGTGGTGTTGTGTATATTCCTGTGTGTGATGAGTGTGTATGCTTCTTTGTAGTATTGTGAGACACGGCGTGTGTGTATGTATATGTATGACTGTGTAGATACATGCTTTTATTGTTTGAGTGCGCTTGCTCTGGTCTGTGTAAACTGTATTTCCCCGACACTCATGAGGGTGATGCATATTTTACTTTTTTCACACGCAGGCACCACTGGAAGATGTCAAAGTCATTCTAGACGATCGCTTCCCGGTACCGAAGTATGTGCAGTGTAACAGTGGCGGCAGTCAGGCTCGGTTTCTGTTAGCGAAAGTAAACCCGTCAACCAGCTACGCACAGACACAGGGAAATCAGGCGGCAGGTGGTGCTGGTGGTGGTGTGGGCATGGGCATGCTGATGGGCGAAGGGGCAGGTCATGGAGGTGAAAGTTTCATCAATACGGACGATGTCAGCCTCAAAGTCTTTATGGATCATTTGGTCAAATTAGCTGTACAAAGCTGAAGAGTAAATAATGCATTTGAAACAAACCACAAGGAAGGAGAGACCAGAGTGGAGTTTATTGTGTTTACAATTGTAATATTGAAGAGGAAAGAAGGCACCTGACGTCATAGTCATATACACACAGAGGCTTACAAGGACTATAACCATATTTCATCTCCAACGCGCTGCACTATCTCACTCTCTCTCACACACACAGAGGCCATGTACACACTCACACATATATATACATACATACATACAGAGACATTGTATATATATGTATAGGAGGTGATTTACACACACATACATACATACATACAGAGGCGATATGCTCACACATATATATACATACGCACAGAGGCGATGGACACAGGTACCCACACCCACACATACAGATAGAGAGAAAGACGGCATATATATATATATACATATACATACATAGAGAGAGAGGACGGAGGCGTTATGGTAACGATCGTTGAAGAGGAAAATTAGAAGCGAGGAAGTTTGTGGAGAAGGAAAAACGGGAAGAGCCATGAGAAAATGGGAGACTTGTGAAGAGGTTTTGAAACAAGAAGGAGAGAAATACAGTGTTTCGCGGGGTACATATATTTGATATGATCAGCATGAACGTATGCGTATTTCATTTGTTTTATGTGCTCTCCATCTCAACAAACTTTCCAAACAGATTTCGCTATCTCGTACTGTGATTCGTTGATGTTCTCAACTTTTTTCTTCCTTCGGAAAATCATAAGAAACAGACGACGACATAACAACAACAATACATCATGTGGAAGGGGTCCTGATAGTTTTTGTCACGAGTACGTGAGGTGTACTGCCGCTGTTGCTGCTGTTGCAGTCGCCGCTGCTGCTGCAGTTGATGCTGCTGCTGCGCTGTTGCAGTAGCTGCTGCTGGTGCTGTTCTCATGTTTATGGAGGCAGTGTATTTCTTTTTTTTGTGGATTTGTGTGTGTGTGTGTGTGTGGAGGAATGGTAGGTTGAACGTTAAGGAGAGTTGTTTCTTTTTTGAACGGTAATCATTCAGCACATGCTTGTACTCCTGTGCTTTGAAGATATATGTCCATCATATTATTATGGAACACGACAACCCCGGTTTTTTCGTCGCTTTGAAACAAGAGGAAAAACACATTCTTGTTTTCTTTGCATTGAAAAGAAGGAAAGTAGACTTCTTTTTGTTTGCATTGAAAGCAGAAGACTGCTCTCTTAAGTGAAAGAAAAAAACTTGTCTGTGCGCAATCAAGAGGAAAGATATCTTTTCTTCATATTAATCACACGTCAATTTCGTATGAACTTCTGCCGACGTTTTTCTGCACTTTTCCCAGGACAGCATGTATATATATATATGTATATGTATATATATATGTATACGGGACAGCATATATATATACATATATATACATATATATACATATATATACATATATGTATATATATATAGAGAGAGAGAGAGACATATATGTATATATGCTGAATGAAGTTGTGATCAAGTACTAATAATGATAAAAGGAAGAGTGTAGCGTGTAATCAGAAGCAATTATGGTGATAACACCAGCGAGGTGTTGATCATAAAAGTAATGCTAGTGGACTGATGATAATAATAATAATAGTAACAATACCGAACACTAGTATTAGAGAAAAGGTGATAAATCTGGGGGTAATTCTACTGATAATAGTGATGCCAATAATAATAGTAGTGGTGCCGATGACGATTAACAAGAAGAGGAGGAAAAAGAAACAGACAAAGAAGAAATTGAAAGTAAATGAGAGCCGTCAATGAGTGAGAATTGTAATAATACTAATGATGAAAGTAGTGGTGATATTTCTACTCTGGTAATTAGACTTTCAGAAATAGTAGTAAAGTAGATGTAAGACCTATAAGGATTATGTTAGTATTGATCAAGTCAAAAATAGAATTAGCAACAGGATGAATGTAAAGAAGAAGAAGCGATTGAAGGTACATCATATATTTCTAAACAATAGTCAAAAAAAAAACTATTTAGTCTTGAAAAGATTATCATTCCGATTATGCGAGCAGGTAGAAGGAGAGTAGCCAGTAGTGGTAGTCACAATGATAATAATAACATAACAGGGATACATGATACTGTAGGTAAGGAGAAGAAATCGATGACAATAATAATGATAATACTGCGGTAAGGAAATGGAGTAAGTACTCAAAATGAGATTGATATAAATAAGGAATTGTACTGGAAATGAGAATGATCATGATAATATTATGAGACTAGGGGCTGTAGTGGTACTAGTAATATTAGTAATGACGATAATATTGTGGAGGGGGAGTAGAAGAAGAAGAAGAGAGAGGAAGACGAGGAGAAGGAGGAGGAGGAGTAATGGAGGCATGAAAAATTGATAGTGGTAAGAAATGGGCATCGAATGAGGCTGATGAGAGTGAAAGAGAAGCGAACACGACAAGGAGAATGAGGAGGAGGAGGAAGCGGAGGAGGAGGAGAAGGAGGAGGAAGATGTGAAACTAATAAATGAGAATGATATTGGTAATAATAACTATGTGCAATGGGTGATGATTCGTTTATGAAAACAAAATGTTTATGATATCTATGAAAAAGAGAGATACTGATGACAGTTATGAAAGGGAGAGGTGTTATTGATAATTATGAAAAGGAGAAACGTTATTGGTAATTATGAAAAGGAGAGATGCTAATGATAATTCTTAAGAAGTTGGAAGATGTTTTTGTAAGTATGGTGGTGAGAATGTTGACAAGGAAAAGGTATGACAAGAAATTACTTCGGGAAAAAAAGTTGTTATAAATCATAAAGCGGCACGACAGTATATATTATGATTTTTATGTAATGAATGAAAAAGACAAAATGACACTATTGTCAACGACAATGAGATTGTTCACCCCAATATCAATGCTAAAATAAAAATAATTATTATGTCAACGACAATGAGATTGTTGACCCCAATCTCAATGCAAACGTATAACCGTGTCACGGATACAGCGATAATAATAGTGGTAATAGTGGTAGTAATAGGGATAATAATAATAATAATCCTAATAATGATAATGATAATTAAACTGATAGTCATAATAATGATGATAAGGATAATAATGATGGTCATTATTGTTCTTACACTTATAACCACGTTAGTGAAAGAGTAAACATAATACTGGTAGTAATGATATTAATGGGTTTGGTAAAAATAATAATAATAATGAGATGATAGTATTAGTGATATTATATTCACTAATGATGGTGATGATACTGATAAGAATAATTAATATTATTATAATGATGATATAATAATAGAAATAGTGGAAGTAATAATGCTAGACATAGTGTCACTATTGATAATAATGATAGTATTGTCAATTTTAATGCTGATAAGAAGAATAATGATGATAATAATAATAATGATAATAATGATACTACTAATAATATTAGTTATGATAGTGTTAGTAATAATAAGAGTAGTGCTAACCACAATGAGGAAGAGGAGGAGGATGAAAGGAGTATGACTATGGTGGAGTTGGTGATTTTTAACTTGTGAGAATAAGGACGGCGATGGTGATATAATAAAGAAGAGGAAGTGTTGAAATCTTGAATACTGGTTTGGTGATGAAAGTGATGGAAATTACTGAGATTGACAGCCGAGATAATCGTGAAAATGATGCAGTGACAGGTCAGGATGGTAACGAGAATGAGAACGATGATAATGTATTACAGAGAGTGAGAGACTGAAAATGCGAAAGCGAGAAAGAGAAAGAGAGGAACAGCGACGCTAATGGGAAATGAGTAAAAAGATGAAACCCACGATGATGATGCCTACGATGGCGAGAATGACAACATAAATGAGAACTGAACTCGTAATGAAAACGAAAGTGATCGTCAGAGTCGATCAAAAAATAGGATAATGATAATGGCGATGAAAATAAAGATCTAGAGACAGTGACGGTACGAGTTGTAGTAGTAGTTCAGGAAATGATAATACGAAAAGGAAATGAGGACACTGAGGGCGAGAACGAGGAGGACGAGATTGGTAGGAATAATGGTAAGTGTCGATGCTATCCGAAGAGAAAACTGGTGGATGTGACGAAAGTGAGATGACAGAAATACGGGTATCACATAAATCATGATTTTGATCACAAGAATTAGTATGATGACGTGGGGGGGATGTAAAACTATTGATAATGACATCAATGGTGGTAGTAATGGTGGTGATGCTGATGTGTTGTAGTCGCTCATGGGCAGATAAAAAAATATTGAGAAGAACGGTCCGATGACAATTCATCTTGCTCTGAGAATGTCAGGGTTGTCTGTCGCTCGTACTTCGTCCTGACAGTAGTCATTACTGGCGGTTTTTTGGATGGATCGTATAGTTCAAATAGAGGCCTCATGTTGTTCAAAAAGACCAGTCGTTGATGTATGTACATACATATACATATTACATATATACAGATATATCTATATATAGAAGCACAGAGAAAGTGCTCATATGTGTATATGCATACATCTATAACGAGCTACACATATATATGAAATTCACTCATATACTATATATATATCTCACTGTTGTAGAAGACCGCTTGAATATATATATATATATATGTATATGTATACATATATGTATTGCAACGCATAAAAATGTATATATGTGTATGCGTACATAGATGTACGAGCTACAAACACGGTTCGGATCACCCACAAATATAGATATATATATATATATATATATATATATATGCATACGTGTATTATAGGTATGCTATAGGCACGAGTGGCTTAGGTGTTAAGTGGACACTATACACGACAACGGAGGCCATACATTGTTGTGAACGACCCCGTCGTTGATATGTATACACATATGGATGCGGGTATATATGTCTGTGTTACACCGTATGAGAGAAATCATATGGTACTAGTATGCGTCATATAGATAGTATGTTTTGCATATATACATAACAAGTAAGACGGCTACAGGGATAGTTTTATTAGCACCTGGGATTGTACAGAAGGTAGAAAGGGGTGTGCTTTTTTGTCTGATAATAAATGTACGGATAGCCCTGGGAAGACACGGAAGAAGGTGGGTACGAGATGCCTATACGTAGAGACAACCCTTGGCGCTGGTATAGGTCCGTAAAAACGTACGGGGAAACACTAACACACACGCACATACATACACATACATACATAGATACGCACACACACACACACACGCAGATGTTTGACAATTCCATGTGGAGGAACTAGTGGCTGTTGATTCAGCGGTTCATGCGATAATGAGATGTTTAGAAGCCACTGAGCAAGAGCCACTGCTAATACTATTACTAATACTACTACTACTGCCATTGAAAAAACCCAACTGCTTCGCACTTCCACTCACACACATACTTCTTGACACCGAATATCGTACGTCCCCACAGAGTATGTCGTTTGAGAACGAGAGACTCGAAATACCCTTGGATACAATGATGTTTGCTAACAATAGATGCGTGTGCTTTTTAACACCAGAATGTGTCAACCACGTTGAGTAAACGAAGCAAAGCAGAAAGTCGATATTCCCTGTAAAAACAGCGTGTTTATTAGATCGTCAAATGGAGCTCGCGCGCTCGCAGATAGATACGCGAGTAAGCTGGACATTTACATAGCTGCCAGAAGCAGCAACGGCGGCGGCACTCGAAATAAAGGAGGAACAGCCGAGGCAAAAAACAGGTCGACAGCGAAGCCACACTACGCGTGAGAACGTCCGCCTTATGGCGTAGCGCACGGAGCTATCCAAACGATCCATTGCTGGTTGTGGTCGTGTCTGTGAAGACCCGAAGGCCATTAGTTTGTTTCCTCGCTTCCGCGCTCTGCGTGCGCCTTGTTGCAGAACAAATGAGTGTTCATACCGTGAGATGCTGTGTTGACCGAGTCTTTCAAAATTCAAGACCTTCCGATGTGCAGACTGCAACTGAAAGTTTAGTTCAGAAAGTACCGCCCACGCTTTCTGGTAATTCGAGTCTGCAGTGGTATACGTTTGCACAGTAGACGCCTCTATAAATGTCAGCGCCATGCTCGCTTTCAGCTGTAAAAATTACGGTGTTTCATGCCGGATCAACCTGATGGTGGTCAAGCGTCAACAAACACAGAGTGTAACAGCTTTATTTGATAGAGAATGCGCAGAAAGAAACTGTATAGGTAAGCGGTCCTTATAATTGAGAGATTTGCTTTGTAGTAATTTCTGCGAAGAACCACGACGTCCTTCATCGACAGCTGGGAAAGTTCCTGACATGTCTACCGTGTACAACAGGCTACAGGACGCGTGCTGACAGAGCTTGACAATTGTGTTCAGCTCAATCCGGTTCTATATAAACGTATTGCTACCAGCGAATATTTTCTGCCATACTTCACCATCGTGATGGTGCTTCACACGCCCTACAACGGGTTTGTGTTTTGAGACACTCACACCTTCTGGCGAGAGGCTATGGCCTTTGAAGGCCTTCGTGGTTGCCTACGCAAGATGCGCATGCGTATCTCTTTGTGCATATGCATGCACATACATGGAGGTACAGGTAGTCAGTCACGCTTGTATACGTGGAGTTTCACGCGAGGACAGTGGTTCCTGAGGATGTGAGCAGATGTTCCGATTCATCGCCTGGTAGCACCAGCGGCAATTTACTTTCTTCCTGAATCTACTTTTCAAAGTTTGTTTGACGAGAGGAAGTTATACACATATATGTATGCCTCTCTCTGCATACATATACATTTGTGTATTGTGCGTAGCCCTTTTGCACGTCTACAACTGCTACAATTACGTCGCTGCCTGCAGTCCCAAGAACAGTCCTCTGTCCTTAAGAACAGCCCTTTCTTTTTCAAAAGACGCGTCCACCGTGTTCTTTTGGTGGAGGCTTTTGCTACAGTCTCAGTGGTGCGCAAATGAACGCTAAAATGCAATGTAGTGTACACTTTTGCGTGTGACTGATCCGGAAATCATAGGGAGTAGCGGGCATATGCGTACTACGAACGCATGCATGAATGTGAAACCGTGCCGGTGTGGAGCGCAGCGTTGGCTGCTATTTTCTAGTGGCATATCAGCTAATTAACACGTTGCCGGGATGTACTTCTACGTTATGTACATTTATACAGACAGTTGTGTCTAATCGCTAACGGATATGCAATTCCATTGACGTAGAGCTGGCTGCATCTGCCCACCTCCCACAGGTGTCGCTAGTAGTGCTGCCTCAACTGGATGACATATAGTTTACTGACTTTGGCACTTGGATCATTGTTTTTCACATTTATTTCCCCGTGTCTATTGAAGTTTCCAGCCGAGACGCAGTACCATGAGCAGACGGTGGAGCACCCCCTCGCATGTATGTAAGTAGTCAACGGTGAGTAGAGGTACGGAGGAGACGGGAGCAACTTTACAAGGCTGTAGGAGGTGTACGTACGTTGAGAAACATGCTCACGTCTATGCTGCACTAGGCGACCCGGCAATCATACATAGCATCTCGAGATCAGGCACTTCAACGAAGAAGGCGTGGAAGTGAGTTCTCTTCTGGGTCGTTTTTTTTTCCATACGAGAGTTTTTTCGAAACAGTTAAGCCTTTCCTATAATCCATATTACATATGCAGTTGCGTGGGTATGCGCCTCTGCAGATGCACGGCTGCTCCCGAACAAAATTAGCACAGGCTTGACACGGCGGTTAAGCGTTGCGAGGCGCTGTCTCGTGGGGAAACACGAGAAAAGCATGTGGCTTCAGCGGTTCTCCGACAGCTCAGTTTATGTGACGGAGGTGCCCGTACGAATAAAAAGAGACACTTCCTACTCAGAGAAAAACACCATCTTTTCCGAAGGAACAAGGTAAAGCACGTATTCCGGCGGTAGCATGCATGGAGAGCTTGTTGGTGGGCACGGCGGCAATTAGTTGCCTCCGCGCATGCACTGTTTGCTACCACACGGCTTGCGTGACGAGATGTCTTGCGTATATACATACTGCAGCGACTGCATGAGGGACGATAGATGAATACTAGGAAGAACAACCGCAAAGAAGGCGAAAGTACTCCGATGAATCACGTTGAGAGACACACACAAGCGGTCATCTGTGTGTAGCTACCAGTGATAGCAACCGCGTTGTATCCCCCGTGTTACTATCGCTGCGGTATTCTTCGAAAAAGCAACCTTCTACATGTACATGTACAAATGTACACACGCGTATCTTCACAGCATTTAGACGGTACGCAGCTAAGGGGGTCTCTTCAAATGAAAATCTGCATGTGTGTGAGTTTTTTGCGTACTGGGCGCTGTACGCATGCGACTGAAAGAACAGGCGTAGCGAAACGATTGTCGAAGTGAATTCAGCGCAACTTATGGAGGATTGCATCTATATGGAGTGTGTGGGCCCCCGAAAGCAAGCGGGGAGTACCGTGGCTGGGTGTGTGTCTGTCAAGAGCTGATGACTATGAATGCGAAGTACCACTGTACCCAAGAAGAGACTCGTCTTCTAGAATCCATTCTAGCCGTCAGTCTGTGTGCCATTCGGCCTCCGTACGCTCACTACATACGAGCAAAAGGTTGAATCTGCCTTTAATCTCCTTCAAGTCGGAGTTCTGCTGCGACACTTGGACCTCTCTTGGTGCTCTCCAGAGTCGGTCAAACACGTCGCTCCTGCGTAAATTCTTAGTGCTCCCCGTATCAGCAGTATGTGTGTTTAATCGTGGTCGCCTTAATTCTCCCCGTATCAGCAATATACGTGATTAACTGTGGTCGCCAGAGATGGTCGACTGTCCGAGAATAACTCTTGTGCGTCTATCAGCCTCAATTGCCGCTATCCCTTGAAACACTTTTCCTGTTGACAGGGATGATTTTTCTGGACAACAAGGTCTATCAGTGGCCGTTTCTACATGCTCCAGGCCCGCTCTCGTGGGCGCCACGCGGTATGGATTGGAGTATTTGTTGTAGGCTCGTCCGTGTCACCCCGCAGCTTTTCCGCACGACAGGTTCTTGTTCGTGAAATATTGCATTCGCACAGGCACACATCCGAGCATTACTGAGGACATGGTAGGAAGTAAGTGTCGAATAGTGTGTGATGGTGATCATTACGTGCGTGACATTATGTGCTAGTGTCTACAGTGCGAGAACTTACACGAGCGGTTATAACACACGTGAGCCCGACTTCCGACGCAACGAAGCATGCCCTCCTCAGATGATTGCGTATTATACTTACGTGTGAACTACTCTCTCGAAGATTTTCTCCTGATACAATAGAAAGCCTAAACATGTATTTGTGAAGATGCTGACATGCTCCCGCGCCGCTGCTTCTGTAATAACAACCGCTTCCTCTCATGCACGCAGGCACGTTACGACGTATAGTTTGATGCGGAGCTCAGGACTACGTAAGTGCACACACATATACTTATGTGTGTTTGAAGCAGGCAGATGAAACCTCCGGCTATTTTATCTTCCGAACGGGGTTTGATGAACTTCCGTATGAGGGTTCTAGGAGGGGAAATTCTTCTGATTTTTTCCCTCGTGCTTCTTGCTGTGACTCTAAGTGTTCCATTGGCCAGGCCTGATGCCATCGAGGGTGTGTCAGGCGGTGAAGGTGGCAGAGTCACAACGTTTTCACGGTGCCTATCATCTAACTGGTATTACCGTTGATTCCCCTTGCTTTCGCCGACGAGGGAAGTATAGCACTGCGACCCTACAGTACTTCTCTCCTGGACGACACGGCACCTCTAGTACTCACATCCGACCCCATCTTACTTCCAAGTCGCCGCAGGAGACTAGGAGCTTGTGTGAAACACTGCTGAAGCGACGGGAACAGCACCATTGGTGCCAGCAGAGACGTCATAGGGGGCAGGGTCTCCGCCGCCCGTTGCGACGCTACGAGGCACGATCCCTCGTTGATCGAGGCACCTCTCCTCCCGCACGTGATTACAGCACCTTTTGTTTCGGAGCCACTCGCCGCCAGAGTGCCATTTGGCTGCCTCTTTTTTTTCCTGGCACCCCAGTAGCGGCGTATACTGCAACTTCCAGGCAGGGGTGGGTACAGAGAGAGCCGGGTCTTGGGAAGAATCACGATCGCTCATTAATCTCAGTCTCTAGATATGGGGATGGTCAGCGCACGTCCTGCGTTCTTAGCCCCGGTGCTCCCGCAAGGCAATTTGTTGCCCGCCATTGTGGCATTGAAAATGCAACACATGTAAATGGCACAGATGTGGCATCCCTGGTGCAGTCAACGAGACCAATATCATCAAGCGCGGTGGGGCTGCACTCCAATCACCAACGTCATCTCAGTGCGGCCATTACCGAAAAGCGGGTAGCTTGTTTCAGTGGGGTTGTACGTGTATCGTGGACTCCCTTTGAGGGCACAGGAGGATATCGCCATCTTGATAAAACACAACGAAACTATTATACGGCATTCAACGCAAGTTTGTCTTCATTTTCCAATTGGGTTTTGAAAGGCAAGCCCATATCATTTGTCGGTCCTGTCAGGGATATGTCATCGTGGCCTTCGTATCGTCACAAGGGATTAGCACTGCAAGCAAGTGACACTGCCACGGATAGAAATGGAATTTTATTTCCTCGATTGGGTCTTTTCCCAAACTTCGTCGAGGCCCTCAGCATTTCGGCGCTCACAGTGCTACTGAAATACAGCAGCTAGGGCTTCCAGCCATCTTATCTGGAGCGAATGTTGTTCTTGGTGCCGAGACGGGAAGCGGCAAGACACTTGGGTACTTACTGGGTATACTGCAGAATGTATTGATTCAAAAGATGCTCCATGAACGGAAAGAGGATGAAGCAATGGTGAAAAAAGATGATCTCCCGCTTCCGCGCCACTATCCGTATGCTATTATCGTGGTGCCCACTCGAGAGCTTGCCCTGCAAGTGACGTCGTGGTCTCGGCGCCTCTGTAGAAAAACCCCTATTCGTACGCAGCTACTGTTAGGATCCTACACGCGATGGCCTTTCGGAACTCTTACCCTTCCTACGTCTCCAGATGTCATTCTTTGCACGCCGCAAGTTCTAGCAGGATTCACCAGAGGCGGCGGCTATAAAAAAAAAACCCCGCTCTTTGAGCAGGTACAAATGCTAGTTGTCGACGAGGCCGACATGCTGTTGGAAGGCGGATACAAGAAGCAGATGGACTCAATTTTTCTAGAGTTTCGGCATTCAGATAAAAAAGCGGGAACTGCTGGGAGAAGACCAACACAATATGTCTTCGCTGCAGCCACTATTCCGGATAGGGGGCCCGTGTCTATACGCAAAACAATAGCCAGTCTGTGTCCAGGTGCAAACTTTTTGTGCACGAGAAGTCTCCACTGTCAGAAAAAGGAATTGAACCAAGAATTTTTACAAATTCCGGCCGATGCCTCCTTTGATGACCGAGTTCAGCTGCTCTTTGAAAAGCTGCAGGAGATACCTTCAACCGAAAAAGTGATGATCTTCTGTAACACCGCTCAAACCGCAAAACACGTCCTGCAGGTGCTTGAAAAGATCCTTCCTCCAAATGCGAAACCCACACTTTTTTCCTCGGATGTGGAACAAGCAGACAGAGCGCGAAACCTTGGTTTGTTTGCACGAGAGAAAAGCAAGGTACTTGTATGTACAGACGCGGCGTCAAGGGGCCTCGATATAGAGGGAGTATCCAGTATTATTCAGTTCGATTTTGCTTTGGATGCTGTGAGCCATCTTCACCGGGTTGGCAGAGTAGCGCGAGCAGGGAGGTGTGGTAGAGCTATCAACTTTTATGAAGCCAAAAGCAAACCGCTTGTCGACGCCGTCCGGCAGGCTGCATCCGACGACACGCACGGATGCTTGGCTGGCATCTTTAGTCGAAAGCGCTCTTTCAGAAAAAGTATAAAAAAAGGGGAGAACACCTCTATGGCACTTGTTGTGGAGTCTGCTTCCCCCGAGGGTGGGTAGTCCTTCAACGCTGTGTACCTGAACAACGAGACAGACTATATCACGGGTGCTTTAGCCAGAGGGAGCAGGCGCTCCAGCAGGCGAAGAATCCTCTGAGGAGCTGTGAATATTCCGTCAGCGTCAGAAGGGACCAAAGACAGTCAGCGTGTCAAATGATATGCAAGGTTGTACATTCTTACTTCCTCTGCGGGGAGTCGCTGAGCCCGAATGCAGGACTGACTGAACAGCTTGGCACCCCGAGTGACAACGTTCTTGAAAATACTGCGCGCGCCCTCGAGAGTGGTCCTAGATATTGTTCCTCTCTTTATAGTTCGTACGTCTGAGAAAGGGAAGGCCGTGGTGATTGCGCTGCCTGCTGTAGCACCAGGTCACGCGCGGGGGGTATTGAAAAAATGGTTGCTGGGAACCATCAAATGCCGAGACTGCATGTTGTATCCCTTAGCGCCCAGTGCACGCCTGTCTCGAGTA
The DNA here is from genome assembly GCF_030435755.1 of Ochotona princeps. Lineage (NCBI taxonomy): Eukaryota > Metazoa > Chordata > Mammalia > Lagomorpha > Ochotonidae > Ochotona > Ochotona princeps. Next base: position 11,443 of record NW_026700238.1, on the reverse strand, counting down.
TCGCTTCCGGGACAGAGAGTGTAATGGGACTCGAATAACGGTGAGTTGTCCTGCTAGACGATCTGACGGGGTAAGACAGCCCGACTCAGATCCGTAGCCAGCGGAACGCCGAGGGTTCCACTTCTCTCAGCGTGTTCAGTCAGCTCGGCATTCATCGTCTATATCTGTACCGGTTTATTGGACGGACGACTGCGTACAGTTCACCTGGCTGTGTGATCGGAGGCCACTGAGGAGTGTGCATGTGTGTAACCTACATTAAGGTGCTCATTTAGGCGGCCGCAGTACTCCCTACTCCTACAATTCCTCTCGTTGAGGATCTGATTGACGGAATCACAGCACATAGTTGCAGTACACATGAATTTGACCCCGCACGATTTTCCTTTGGTCTGTACGTTACCTGCAGCTGCCTCTCCACGTCGGCAATCTCGGCTTCGCGCATTGCAATTGCATTGTCTAGCTCCTGCTTCTCCTCTGCGAGGAACCCGATATCAGCTTCTACGGCAAGGATCATTTGTTCTGCCTGCTGCTCCTAACTGGGAATCCGCACACATTGTTTGGCAATAATAACACCTACGTCTGCAACGCTGAGCTCCTTGAAGCGCTTCAGAAGCTTTACGGACTCCTTTTTATGTTCCTGCCTATGTGTGACATGCTCATGCTCCTCTACACGGGTACGTTATATGTTCAGCCGGTGCCTACCTTGCAGAATCTGTGCGGGTCTCTGGATAGTCTCTTGTGGAGCTCAGTAGCGGCAAGCTGATCCGTCAGAAGAGCTACTTCCGACTTGCCGAGAAGCACGTGTAGTCGAGATTTGTCCACGTTATGCAGCGCTGCCAATAATTTCTTATTGTGATGTGCTATATCATCAAGTAGGGACTGCTTCTCTGCCAAGAGTTTCGCCTCCTTCTCTCGGAGCCTGACCAAAATCCTGTGACGCTCGTCTATCTGTTGCAAGCATTCCCACGTCTGTCTGTGCTCGGAGGAGGCTGCTGCAAAAGCTTCAGAGCAGGATTCAGACGTTTCTGCCATGCGGCACTCTTTCGCACCAGAATAAGAGTGCGTTGCTGCCGCTGAAAGTGCCGGTTTACAAACGCTGCATACGTCGGTTCGAAGAGGGTAGCGGAAGTTTAATCCGTGGTCCTCCAAACAGTATGTACGTCGTTTTCACCTCGTAGCGTCACACATACTGCAAAAGGGGATGACGGACCCTTCTCTACTCATCGGCGACCACGTCAAAATTACATCTTCCCCGCCGGCGCAGGCTTTCGGCGGGCGCGGCAGGCGGCAGTTTGATTGGAATGCGGATCTAGTCACTGAGTTTGTAGCACCCGCTCACTAAGCAGTAGCATACGTTAAGAGCCAGTGCGTAGGTTACAAAGGGGTGTGCCGGGGGCTACCGTGTGACGAACCGCGAGACACGGAGTTCCCTGGCACCCATGGAAAGACGTGTAGGGCAGTGGCAAAGAGAGTACGCTAAGGCTACAACACGCCCTAAAGGGGGATTTTGATAGTATCGAGCACAGTAAGACGCGTTTTACGCGCCAGTGTTGTATACTGGCGTTGCCGGGTGCTTCGTGGGGAGGTATGTAACACAGCGGCAACCAACATGATGGACGACTATTACTGCGTGGTACCTGAAAGTCGCTAGGCACCAAGGATATTTTGCGCGAGCCACTTGTATATACTAATAAATCGAGGACATAGATAGAAAGGGAGTCCACCCAGCGAGCGACGGAACGTCGGTATGAAAGCACCTGGGGGCCGCTGAATTGGTCACAGCACAAAACGATGTTTTTCGCGGTTTAGCACCATAGGTGCAGCCCTGAGCTGGCGGCTCTTGATGAGCAGCAACACATTTTGAAGGTGTTCATTGCAAAGGTCGGCCGCATGATAGACTTGCTCCGCCTGTAGCATGCTAGCACTTGTCCTGGGACTTCTTCGAGAGAAACAGCTGGGTAATGCGCAGAGTGTGGGCTGGCTGGCAAGTACTGCCCGGACAGGCCTGTTGCTTCATCGCCAAACAGTGACCACACGAGATGCGAAGCTGATCCAAGCGTACTGTCCGTTGGCAGTGGATTCGACGGGTGGAGGGCCTTTCAAAAATTGACGCTGACGGATGCATCGCTTTAGGGTGTCGCTACACTGTGCAGAGTGCCAGCATACCGCGACTCAACCGGAAGGGGTACCTTGGAGACAGAGGTGCGACCGATAAAGCAGTGCATCCTGCATGGCCAGGATACAGCTATCAGCACACCTGCACGTGAATCCCCTATATGACTCAACCCTGATCGCCGAACTCTTTTTAAGAGCTGCGTTCCACTACTACCACGCAGACAGCGTCGGCAACTGTCGCTGTCCGAACGTTGCTCGCCCCGCACGAACATTTTGTCCCGCAGGAACACACAAGTAAGCACACTGTAGAGTAAGATTCTTAAACAGCTTTGGGCAGCATATGAGGGAAAACACTACCGTTTCCTCTGGTGCTTCCGCTGCAACACCGAAATCCTAAAGAAGGGGACACGAAGGCTTTTTTTGCATGGTGTGGAGGGTCTCACCTGAATGTTCGTGGACGTCGGTCGAAAACGAGTCTGCCGGACGCTAGCGTATTGCTACTCCATAGTATTTTTGCCTGGCCGACGTCAGGAGCACTGGCTGCCAAGAATTGTCCGGTGAAGGCAGAACGCTCTGCTGCAACGCCCCGGCTAGCATCAACATATGTTTCAAGAACCCAGAATAACAACAAAGGTTACGCGCAGGGCGCCTAACTAGCAGAATTATAGATTTTTTGGTATTACCGCAGGGGTCACGACGTTGAGCAGGGAGTATAGCTGGCCGCTCTCCCCAACAGAGACACCAGCTAGCTCGCGTAGCAGCGTCGAGTGTAACGTGTCTGACACTCATATCCTGCTACCACTGCTACCACTGTGCGTGTGCTGGGGCAACGGCATAAGCTCCGCTCCTGTACACGCTTGTTGTGGTAAGGGAGACGATGATTTCACTTGCATAGAAGACCTTTGCGTTCAGTCCCAGCTTGTAATTTGTCCAGAATGCGGTAGGTGTTACGCCGCATCTCAGTCCGGCAATGGCCAGCCGGCCAATTAAGCACATGCGTCGAGTCAACTCTTCTGTAAAACGCCTTTCCTGGAAGCTTTGCGTGTTAAGAAAGCGCACCTGTTGACAACTTCTATCGGACCGTGACTGGATAGTTGCAGTCGTCGCAGTGGATCTCCCACAGCTAGCACGCTAGACCTTGTTCACCTGGGCTGGACTTCCCCGTCTGTACAGTTGTAGCAGGGTAGATGCAGCCAGGAATGAGTAATACAGAGTGCGGAGAGATAGATGTCCGGCATTTCATGATGCCGTTCCTAATGTGCTGGTTTCCCAGGTGCACGCGGCCTTATGCAACTGATCACACGCAACTACTGTAGATAGTTCGCTCAAAATCGCTTGTAAGCACATTCACTTCCACAAATTATTGGTACACGCAAGGGGTTATACAACTTTACTCACCGACGGGTACACACATCCACTCTTACGGCTACGGGTCCTCCAATCTGTTCTTCGCTTGTAAGGGAACGTGCCGCCCAATGCCTAGGGAGTGCTTACGCTGGTAGACCCTCGGTTTTACCGTGTATGCACGCAACGCAACCCCTGAAAGGGATCAGGACCGAGACCTGGCTGACGAGAACACTGTTAGATAAGATTCTTATACACCTCTGAGGAGGGAATCTAAGAGGTGCCGCCATGTCTCCAGCATCAGCGGAGCTGCACTCGAAGCCCATGTCTTCGACTCCTTCTGCGCACGCCCTTCCATCCCGACTTCCGCAATGGAAATGGAATCCATACGCGGACAGCCCCCTCCCCTCGTTGCTCACAAGCGGCCAAGTGGCAGATGAAGCGAAAACTATCCCTGCCTTGCTGGAAAGCTACGAAAAACAGGTTACTGCTTTAGTAAACAATCATGAAGAGATTATGTTTGTCAAGGAGAAGATTGAAGAGATGGTAAACCAGCTAAGAAGTCACGCTGCTACACTTGAAAGCCAGAATGATGAAGGTCTTTTCCAGCTCAGAGAGCAGAGCAAGGTTTACGAGTTTCTTCAGCAAGGGGCTCAATATACGACTTCGTCAGTTCGCCGAGGATTGTCAGAGCGCGTCTAAGCTGGAGTGGATCCTACAGCGGAAAATCAGTGATGCGGAGGATGCATCCGAAGAATCTACCACCTTGATAAAGCCTTTTCAAATCCAGCCTACGTGTGAGGTATTGAAGAAGGTGAAAGACCAGGACCGCCTCATTAAGCTCCTTCAGCATGTGCTTGACCAGAATTTGCACCACAATCACATATACGCTGAGAAGCTCAGTCAAATGCGCAAGGAGTGCTTTGCCGAAGAGCTCCACAGCTGCGGAGCGATGCCGGAGAATTCTTCTTGGTTCCAGGGAGAACAAATACGGTACAAAGCGGACGATTCTTCACAGCCTGTGTCTTCGTGGATACAGTTGATTCGAACAAACCCTGCGCCAGGACACACTTCCACCAATCCCTCGAGCGGATGCTCAGTCTCTCCGCTTCGCTGCCAGGATGCAGGACATCGAACAGCTAGCAAGCGCGGTGGCTAAAAAAGGCCCCCAGCTTAGACGGTACAGCAGACAGCGTGAAATTGAGAAACTCCAGAATCAGCTCGTCAGACTCCGAGAAGTGCTTACGGGCGCTGCAGAGGCTGCGAGTGGGATTCAAAAGGCGGCATTGGTAACTGTGACCACTCAGGCGGATGAGCCCACAAAACACACTCCCGATGTGGGACCACATCGAAAAAAGGACAGGCCAGAGAGGCGAGAGGATTCCGGCGGTGGAGCATCAGGCATTGGAACAGCTGCAAAAGCACTTGCTCCAAAGACAATTTCCGAGGGGCCTAAGGCCTCGGCAGCTGGTCACGTTGAAAGCCGGACGCTGGCACGAAGTCGTGAAGAGCACGAAGCTCCATCAGGAGCTGAACCCCGTAAAATGGGGTCAAGGTCGTCCCTTCGAAAAAGCACTAGTATCGTGTCTGTGTCAGGGGTCCCTGCGATTCGGGAAACAGGTGTTGAACAGCTGCCTAGCCCGCTGCACAGTCGTACTTCCATCTCAGATCTGGAAATGAAAGAGCCTACCTTTCGAAAAGCAACATCTCAGAAAGGCGGGGTTTACAGCCGGAAGTCCTCAATTTCGCATGAGACGCCGCCGACTCCGCTTAGGAGCCATTCCAGGACTGTGCCAAGTCCTCGTCAGAGCTTTATAGAAGAAAGGCGGTCACAAAGTCGAGAGGTGCACACGCAACGGTCGCTCACGGGAGAACATCGTCTCCCTAGTGTTCAGCGAACCGTACATGTCGTCCAGAGCCGCGAAGAGACCAACAGCGATACCCGTCCCCGTGTAACAAAGGGATTTTCTGCGGTGATAGATACCACAATATCAAGAGCTGGATCCAGAACCGTTCCCAGTCCTCGAAGAACTTTATCTCGAGATAGCGTTGCGCCTCGTTCTCCCGTAGACTCCCTACCGCGTGTGATGTCACGGTCGTTATCGCGAGCAATGAGCAGTGCATTCCTTGGCGGTTAACATCGTGTCTACATACTTGCAAGCGCACGTTGTGGTTCGCACAACGGCCCTACGACCGTTGGTACCATCGGAGTCTGAATATATGCCTGCAGGTATACAATCGAGGACGAGAAGGCACACTACCACCGTTGGTACCATCGGGGTCTGAATATATCCCTACAGGTATACAATCGAGGACGAGAAGGCACACCACAGTTCTACGTAAGCTCGGTGAGTATTTACATCACGTCGTCTCATCTTCGTGAGTACACGAAAACGGGATACAGAGCCGAACCTCTACGCTGTGCAGTGGACAGCTCGTGAAGCGTCTGAATTACGGGGGGAAACAAGACTGTGAGACGCTGGTGAACCGCAGTCCATTGTGGTCCTGCTCTGCGGAAAGCTGCGTTGTACGCGCGGCTGCATATTCCCTTGACTGGCTCCCTTGCTGCGGCGAAATGAAAAATGCTCTTGTTTGTCCAGACAAAGGTGCTTTTGAGGTCCTCCGTGTGTACACTCGTCTCATTTCGCTGCCCGCCTGACGCTCTTTCTTCACGGTACTTCGACGGCTCGATAGCTGCGTCTTTCAAAGAGTGTGCCAGCTACCGATATAGAAACTTAGGTGCTACCTCACTATATCCCCACCTCCCCTAATCAAGTGTGTGCGTCATGTTCGTCTGTGCAGGGAAGTGTACACGCGAGATTACTTCGATCAGGCTGCGTCCACTTTGCTGCAACAATACCCTAGGTGTCCTCACCTTCAAAGGTTTGACTCCAATGCCCGCAACGCTAACTTTTCCTCAAGGCGCTCTCCATCTGTTTCTCCTAGGCTATGTGTCCTGCGATCCGTGGCTGAATTTACGAGAAACTCTTTCGTTTCCTCGTGCAGTGCTACTTCCGTTTTACTTAACATTAAGTATTTCAACACGCGCAGCGCCGGCGGTGGATTAGAACAAGTGCTAGCGCAGGCACTGGACTGAGTTTTACCCCCTTTCTTCGCCGAGATCGCCGTGTACGACCAACGTGACATTAGAGTGGTAACTCTCTATCCTAAAGATACCGTCTGATGAGTTGGTTTTGCACGGCCTAGCACTGGAGACTGCGAATACTAGCGCCCGCTTCTCGTAATTTTGTACTTATGTCCATTAAGGTATCGCTACGTATCATCGACTTGACATGGAAATCAAGCATCTGAAAGCTACGTCTCTAGTATAATAGCTGCGCACAGGTGTACTCGGGTTTGCATGCCAGGAGCGCCGTCACAAGGCGACATCCCAGGATGATAACTAGCCTCGACGTGAGTGCTTGGCTAGGTAGCGCTACAGCTAAGGTTCTGCAATTGTCTCTATGAGTTCAGCCCGGTTGAGCGCTCTGTCAACCTGTAGGCCAGCTGCCAAGATACTAGAATGAGTGGCTGTGTATGAGGCTTTGTGAGGTCAGCTTCGGTGCATACATTCGGGCGTGTGTGTACGGCGTGCCCGTACCCCCGTAGACCTGTGCATACAGTCGGCAGCGCAAGGAGGATCTCGTGAGGCAGAGCCTGCATCAGTTCCAGGCACCAGGTGCTGTTGAATGATTCTTACAGACGCTGGACGCTTGGAAAACTAGAGTAACGACTAGCTCACACGCGAAAACGCCCCTAGCAGTGCGATTCACTGGCGTGGCCTGCACGCAGCCCATGAACTGAGTCCGTTACAACACGTAACGAGCCAGCACGCTTGAATGCTTTCGCCTGTTTTCCTGCATTTCAGTCAGCTCTCAGCAAGCTCTTGATCTGAAGCAATGGAGCCCATGGAAGCGCTCCGATTCTGTTTGCTACGACAGAAGAGCATGCAATACGTAAGGTATCTGTTCAGAGGCAATCCGTTCTCAGGCTCAACCGGGTTGTGACAGCAGATGCAGCTCCTCACATGACCAGAAGCGAATGCTTCATGCTCGGGCGGAGATACGAAAGGCTGCGCGGTGTGCGTGGCCTGTTCATACAGCGCGGGGCACCAAGTGTCTCTTGGCTAGTAGTTGAGAGCCAGAAGATTCTCTTTTCAGCACGCACCCCGTGACAAGGTGGGGAATCAGCTAGTTTATCGTTTCGCTCGCATACACTGATGGGTCTCTTATTACTCGAGAATGGCCTCAAAAGTAAAACTCTCGCATAAGAAGGAGCCTTTACTGTGGCATCCGTGCACAGACTGCATATGGTTACAAATACCTTCACGAGACTTTTGCTATGTATAATTAGTGCGTAGTTTCATGCAGGACAGACGGAACACTGTGGTTAGTCTGTCCTGCAATCCCCATTCTGATTTCCCCTATGTTGCTCTCTCAGTAGTTTTCGTGTGAATGCCTCGCAGGCAAATCGCTACTTATACCCTGTGTACCCCCGGTGAAGCCGGGGCAGTATATATATATATATATATGTATATACATATTTGAGGGAACCGTGGGATCACCGAATCTATACCCTTGACATCGCACACATATCAGGTTGTACACCCCCGAAACGCCCCGGGCCTCGTATCAATAGCAGCATCCACATCTCCAGCCCCGGTAGACGGCAGTAGTCGCGATCGATATAGGGACCGTACGAGTACAAGACTGAGAAGAGCTCTGTTTCCGCATCGCAAAACGGCGCTGACCAGCATAATCGTGGGGCCGAGGCTATTCTCAACAGGAATTCAAGGCATCGCACCCAGTTACGCCGCTTACTGTGTTGTATCATTCGTAACACGGATACTGAGTGTTCCACGGTAGTCTTCGTATCACAATACCAAGAAGACGCACGAATTTCGTACGCAGTACAGTCAGTCTACCCTGCATGAACTGCGGCGCCCGTTTTAACGCTGGCTCTCTCCTGGAGCGCCGAAGCCGGCGCAGCGCCGGAAAAGCGGAAAGGACACATAAAAAAGCTTTGTGCTGTAGTCGTGTTCTAGTAGAAATTTTCGCGGCTTTTTTGAAGCAGCCTACCGTGGGTCCTCCTCTACCTCCTTATCTGGAAGGCAGTTCTATTACCAGCGCGTGTTCACGTCCCAAATAAAATCTGCCACGTGTGCGGATTGAGCACGATGGCCAGCAGTGCCATTCGCATGTATACACCATTTTCAGCTTGAGTAAAGTAAGCGCAGAACGGTGTCGCGTCCACGTTAGTGTCTATCTCATCCACGCGAGGAAGTGGGTGAAGTACCTGACAACACCACAGACAACAAAGTAAAGACGGGAGCCTATCAGGGCAGTGTGAGGTCTGCTGTCACTCCCGCATCGGGTTTTGCTGAGGGAAAAAATGGTGAGCAGCATTTCAAAGCAATCTTGCAGCCGGAAGCAGTCCCCTCCATGGTCGCTAGAACTGGAAAGCAGGATCGCCAGGGCGCACCATACATAGATGTAGAATTTTAAGTCCCCTGTTTCAATGCGGCGATATTATTTTTGTCACCTTGAACTGGTGAGCTCCCGGGGAGAAGAGATCCTTGCAGACTGACCTGGGTACACCTGCGGTTGCAGGTTACGGTGCTTCACCATGCCTGCTAGGTTCGGTTGAGGCTTCTACGCCGTGCTGCGCAGCTGTACAACTTGTCCACTGTTTCACGTAGACTGTGTACGCCCGCCCTCGCCGAGCAGTTTTGAAAGCAAATCACTACGCATTTGACTTAGTTTAGCAACGGCCGTTGATGCACGCTCGCATACAACCGCTCTGCTGGTGCATCAACCAGCTACCGTGTGTGTTCATGCTATACAAAGCTGGAGCATGAGTAAAGCCTGCTTGGCTTATATATAAAATGGCGGCGTTTACATAGGCTGATGTTCGAACTAGCTCCAGTGGATTTAGTCGGGTTAATACCAAGTGTTGTGTGTATAGATGGTACATCAATTTACAGCGTGCATATCGCACTTGACGGACTGTCTATGGTCTTCATGCTTTCTGCTGATACATTCCTTTGCGGGCCTCGATCATGAATATATACACATCTTATGCTTAGGTCGGAGGCAGCGTGCCGGCGAAGGGATGCAATGTCGTATTTTCTGATTCCCTCATATTCATTGTCGATGAGAATTTCTGAGGGTATGCTGAGTGTCTGATGAATTCAATATTCTCCACTCAGTGCTACAGAAACGTATAATACCGAACAAGGGACCTGTGGGCTGGTTTATTGTTGGCGTAGTAGCCTGCAGAGAGGATAAGAGAGAGCGGTGCGTCCTGCCGTTTCAGATTGACATGCAGTTTTCTGACTCTGTGGCAGTCGACCCTGTTGTCGCTTTCTAAACAGACCAGAACACGTGCACCTTTTTTCGATATGCTACGTACTTTAGCGTGAGGCTTTGCGTGTGTTTCAAGGAGAGCACGGGTCAGCGTAAAGGTGCTACGGTTTGCCGAAGTGCTTTCTGCATCCGAGGGGGCGTAGCGCTCAGTCTGCATCCGCGTCATATAAAGGACGTCGGCCGCACCGATGGTATCGGGGAAATTTGTACCACGGGTGAGTCTTTCTGTCCCGCTGCCTCCCTGGAACACACAGCCACAGACTTACACTTACGCGAAAGTGAACAGATGTAGCGCTTATTACGCATACACCGGTATTAGCACCACTTACAAACCCTGGGTCTGGCAGTGGTCAGTGCTTTTGCCGTTCCACTTCTTTGATGAGGCGCTATCCGGAGCAGCGTCTACATGTATAGAATGACACGGTATGCACAGTATACACGCAAATCTCAAGCTCAAAACAACTGCAAAACTTTGTGTTCTCAGCATACCGGTGTTGGCGCATAACTAAACACTCAAGGCACGTGCAGAATGGTTTCCAGCTGTTCAGTTCCGTGCTCTCGTCCACGTGGCAAATAATTTAATTCAACACCAAATATATGCGGGAGAAACCAATGGCTCTCCCGAGCTCTACGTGTGACGGCTTGTGTAATCAGTTGCTTGGAATGTTTCACCGGCGAGTTGGCTGCTTTATGGTCCCAAAGGCCGGTACCAAAGCCTCGGCTCTTCCCTCGTTCCTATATGAGATACTGTGCACCGCAGTCACCTACCAGAAGAGTTCGCTGTGCATTCGGCGGTCAGTGATTGCAGGCATCCTAGTGTCCCCACCTCCCAACCAGTCGGACCTTCCACGGGAAACTATGTTCTTTCCTCTCTCCTGTCGATGCACACTGAGAGCGTGCCGGGGCGCCAACTACTGTGCAACGATATATACGTATAGGTACAAGCATGTTCGTCGAGTTCACACCTCTAAGTAAAGCACACATGTTGCAGCGTGATGTTGTAATGTACAGGTATGTTTATCGGGTATAGCCCTGAATTAAGCACACCAGTCGCAGCTTGGTTTTGTACCTTCAAGAATCGTCGTTGACAGTCACATAAAAGTACATCCAGACACTGCAGAAGGCATTGGCAGCTTGTTTTGCTTGAAAGTCACTGGCTAGTAAGTGCCCGTACGCAACAACTCTATCCAAGTGGTTGCAGGTAGTGCTTTCGGTGATCCTTGGCAGCATATACGAGTGATGATACCATCTCCAAGCGACTCCTGACCACTGTTGTCCCGTAGCACGCTTTGCAGCACGGTACAACATTTTTGCGCGTGCTGTAAGGACCAGCCACCATGCGGATGCCATGTTACCGCTAAACCGATGTGAAACTCAAGAAAATACCTGCTTAAGAGGAACAATCGCAGAAAGTGCTTTCTCACCTGCGCAGCGAAGTTACTTCTCAAAGAATCTTCGAAAGCAGCTGGAAGCGCTAGGTCTGACGAGCTCAGGGTAATTATACGGCAGTTGAATTTGGAGAGCAGCAGGGCTAGTGAGTGGACGGTTCTGAAAGACAGCGCAACCGAGAGAGTAGAAGCTACAACAGAACAGGGGGAGACGTGTCTCGCCCCATCGAGAGC